>NW_015386393.1:4938006-4955499 GCF_001527695.2 Protobothrops mucrosquamatus
CCAAATTATTTTTGAAACTCACAACAGCAAGTGTAAACTTAAAAAAGCTTGACTTAAAAAAAAATTCTTTAAAGTCCTTTAAAATGTATCATTCCACAACCGGAAAAAAAGTGAAAGTTTTCCTTTTGTTACAAAGAAGTAGTGCTTCCGCGGCCATTTTCTTCTCACTTTCACTTATAGCAAATGGCAAAAATCCCAGTAAAATCTTTGAGTTAAAGTCACAATTTAACTAAAGTAAAAATCCCCTGTCTGGTTCCGTCTGTTCAAAAGTTACTCACAAGCAGATACAAAGTAGCAGCAGTGGCGGCGACGTCTAGCTTCGCTCTGAGGAGCGAAGACACTCCGAGCTGCGGAGGGAGGTCCGGACTCCGGGGGAGTTCATCACCTTCATCCCTGGGGGGACTAGGGAACTCAACCCCTATCCAGACCGAACTCACTTTCTCCCCTTCGCCCGGGGAGAAAGTTCCGAGCCGCAAAACAGCTGATCCGCGCTGTTTTGACAGCTTTGACGCAGTCCCGGGCGGGAGGCTAAGAAAGAAGCCTCCTTCGGCGAAGCCTCGCCACCGGAAGTCCCCGACCCTGGGAATTTTGATCACGTGGCCATGGGGATGCTGCAACAGTTGTAAGTGTGAATAAAAGTCATAGGTCACTTTTTTAGTGCCATTGTAACTTTGAACAGTCACTAAACGAATGGTTGTAAGTCAAGGAATATTTGTACTCAGTACTGGCCTACGTAGATCAAAGGTTTGATTTTTATGTATGTCACATCCATTCAGTGCTCCACTGAGCAAGCCATAATTCCCTGTCTGCCATTTTTGGCATAGAGATGTATCGTTATAACCTGTTTAACTTGTCTATCCAATCTCCCATGAATGCTTCCTCCCATCCAGCAAGGACCCTTTCTGTGGTAGACTAGTCAAGAGCCCTTAGGAGACATTCCTGAGTGTAGTATGGTGTGTTTAGAAGAGATGTGGTATCTCTGTCTTCTCCACTTACTTGCCCTTCATTACTATTATTGTTATTTATTATTTATTACATTTATTTGCCACCTGTCGCACCATAGGGCTATTCTAGGCGGCTTACAATAATAAAAAGAAAGAAAAATGAAAAGGTGTGTAAAAAGAAGTAAAATAACAGAACAATAAAATAAAGAATAAAATCATTGTTGAGAGGATACAAAATGGGTGGGAAATAAATTTTATAAATAAATAACAACAAAGGAAGTGATAATATGATAACCCAAAAGTTGAATGGGTGGAGAGCAGAAAGCAAAGGGGAGGAGGTAGAGTCTGCCATCAATCTAGCAGCCATCTCCAATGTGGAACCTCATGCTGACCCCATCAGGCTGCCTTTCTCATTTTGTGTGTGTGATTGTGAGTGTGTGAATGCCCCTGTGCCCAGCATGAGGTGGTTCCCTTTCCTCTCATCACTGTTCCCTGAAATCAGTTTTCTGGATAAGAGTGTCACTGTTTCTCTTTTCAGCTACTACTTAGACCAGGGGTAGTCAACCTTGGCTCTTTTATGACTCGTGGACTTCAGCTCCCAGAATTCCTGAGCCAGCACAGCTGGCTCAGGAATACTGGGAGTTGAAGTCCACGAGTCATAAAAGAGCCAAGGTTGACTACCCCTGACTTAGACCTTCTAGCTCGATTTGTTGTGAAATTAAGCAGCCCATTTGGTTTCCTTTCCCTTTTCCTGAAAGGAAACTCTTAACTGTCCTCTCTCGTTGGGGTTGGAAGACTCACTGGAGAAACCTCTGTTACTTCAGTTGAAGCAAAGCACGTGGAACAACTGCCAAGAAGCTTTGCTCAAGCTAAAACCTGGAGAAACCACTTCTTCCTGGGTTCCAACTTTAGGGAGCTTGGGACAGATAATAATAATAATAATAATAATAATAATAATAATAATAATAATAATAATAATAATAATAATAATAATAATAATAATAATAATAATAAAAAAGTTGGAAGGGACCTTGGAGGTCATCTAGTCCAACCCCTGCTCAGGCAGGAAACCCTATACCCTTTCAGACAAATGGCTGTTCAGTCTCTTTTTAAAAACTTCCAGTGTTGGAGCATTCACCGCTTCTGGAGGCAGGTTGTTCCATTCGTTAACTGTTCTGTCAGGAAGTTTCTCCTTAGTTCTAGGTTGCTTCTCTCCTTGATTAGTTTCCATCCGTTGCTTCTTGTCCTGCCTTCAGGCGCTTTGGAAAATAGTTTGACTCCCTCTTCTTTGTGGCAGCCCCTGAGATATTGGAACACTGCTATCATGTCCCCCCTTGTCCTTCTCTTCGTTAAACTAGACATACCCAATTCCATCAACCTTTCCTTATATGGTTTAGCTTCCAGTCCCCTAATCATCTTTGTTGCTCTTCTCTGTACTCTTTCTAGAGTCTCTACATCTTTTTTACATCGTGGTGACCAAACCTGGATGCAGTATTCCAAGTGTGGTCTTACCAAGGCATTGTAAAGTGGTATTAATACTTCACGTGATCTTGATTCTATCCCTCTGTTAATGCAGCCCAGCACTGTGTTGGCCTTTTTGGCAGCTGCAGCACACTGCTGGCTCATATTTAAGTGATTGTCCACTAGGACTCCGAGGTCCCTCTCACAATTACTACTATTGAGCAAGGATGCTTACAGGAGCATTCCCTTTCTTCTAGACCAGGGTGTCCAACCTTGGCAACTTTAAGACCTGTGGACCTCAACTCCCAGAATTCTCCAACCAGCTGGGAATTCTGGGAGTTGAAGTCCACAGGTCTCAAAGCTGCCAAGGTTGGACACCCCTATCTAGACCTGCTTATAGTTAGCTTGAATTTTTGCTGGTAGCCCTGAATCTGGTGCATTGTGTTCCCTCTTCTTGTAGGACAGAGATAACCTGGTGTCCAAGCATGGCTATCTTTGTTCCTGCAAATGGAATCCGTGACCCATCAACTCCTCAGGGCATTATGGGTGACAGACAATATCTCTGCTCAAGCTGGAGAATCGGCTGACAGGCAATATCTGCTCAACTGTGAAGCCTCCTGAGGCAGATTTTCTTTAAAAGAAAATACAGCAATTTGTCCTCTGTATTTGTATGAAATACATAGTTTTAATATACTAATTCCATGAAGGAAAGATAGTATGGAACACAGGTGGATTTTATGAGAAAAATATTCAAAAATATTTACTATTGTACAGAAAACCTGTAAAGTAGACTTATAACCATTCATTTAGTGACCGTTCAAAGTTTAAAAAGGGATTTATGACTGGTTCTCATACTTATGACCATGATAGCCTACCCATGGTCATATGAACAAAATTTGGGCACTTAGCAACCAGCCTATATTTATGATGGTTGTACTGTCCTGAGGTCATGTGGTCATTACTTGTGACCTTCCCAGCTGACTTCCAAAAAGCAAAGTCAATGAGGGATACTGAATTTGCTTAATGACCACTTGGTTCAGTTAACAACTGCAGTGATTCACTTAATAACCATGTCAAAAAAGGCAAAATAGAGTGTGACTCATTTAAAAACCACCTTACTAGGCAATGGAAATTCTGGTCTCAACTGTGGTCATAAATCAAGGACTGGTGTGGCTGCTGTTACTGTTACTGTCATTCACTTACACAGGCCTTCATCTAAAAATGCTCAAAATGTTTTAATCAAATTTGATCAAATGAGTAATAAGACCAAGGGGACCCTATTCCCAAGAATGACCCCAAGGCTGCCTGGTGGTGAAAACTTTTAGAGAAACATCCTTGGGCATTGATACAGGCATTGACACTGCCTTGTATAAATAGGTGGGTAGGCCTGCCTTCAGCCCTGAAAGAGGCCGTGTATTTCTTTCAGTGCTCTGGAGTGATAGCAATAGCTCTTAGACTTATATACCGCTTCACAGTGTTTTAGAGCCCTCTCTAAGCAGTGTGCAGAGTCAGCCTATTGCCCCCAACAATCTGGCCCTCATTTTACTAAGTTCAGAAGAATGGAAGGCTGAATCAACTTTGAGCCAGACGGGATCGAACTCCTGGCAGTAGGCAGAGTTAGCCTGAAATATTGCATTTTAACCACTGCGCCACCAGGGCTCCTGCCTCCATGATCAAGTGGCTGAGCACCCAAAGTCCGGTCATGTGATCATGGGGAAGGATTGACCATCAGAACTTCAAACCCAGGTCATAAGTACCCATAAGTAGGTTTGTCAAACTTCAATTGTTAAGCGACCAGTCGCAAGTCAAGGATTATCTATAAGGTGACAAGATGAAGAGTAGGGCCTCAGGTGCCTGATTCTAAAATCAGGCAGGTTTCTATGAACCTGGCAATCCAACACACATCCTTTTGTTAGCTTCATAGGAGTAGAACAATGTTTCCAAGCCCAGCTTATGCCTGACCACTATTTCTTTTTTTTCTCTTAATTTCCCACCTTCAGGATGAATTCCATCCTTTCATTGAGGCCCTCCTCCCTCATGTTCGGGCCTTCGCCTACACCTGGTTCAACCTCCAAGCCCGGAAGCGCAAGTACTTCAAGAAACACGAGAAACGGATGACGAAAGACGAGGAGCGGGCTGTCAAAGACGAGCTGCTCAACGAGAAGCCGGAAGTGAAGCAGAAGTGGGCTTCGCGCTTGCTGGCCAAGCTGCGCAAGGACATCCGGCCCGAGTACCGGGAGGACTTTGTGCTCTCCATCACGGGGAAGAAGCCCTCGTGCTGCGTCCTCTCCAACCCTGATCAGAAGGGAAAAATGCGCCGAATCGACTGTCTCCGCCAGGCTGACAAAGTCTGGCGTCTCGACCTCGTCATGGTGATCCTCTTCAAAGGAATCCCCCTGGAGAGCACGGATGGGGAACGCCTTGTGAAGGCCGCACAGTGCACCAACCCTGTCCTCTGTGTCCAGCCACACCACATCAGTGTCTCGGTCAAGGAGCTCGACCTCTACCTGGCATATTTTGTCCGCGAGAGAGGTAGGCCTCCAAGTTGGTTGTCACCTAGGATTGGGCCCATTCAGGGGTGGAGTTGTTCTTAATAGTCCTAAGCTATCATATTGTAGGAGTCTGAGGAAGGGGTCAAATGTGTCATCAGTCATGAGTCCCTGCGCATCTGCAAGAGATTTAACTCCATCCCACCTCGAATACCTTAATTCCTGCTCATTTCCCTTGACTATTAGTAATACAAGTAATTCTTGACTTACAACAGTTCATTTAGTGACCGTTCAAAGTTACAACAACGCTGGAAAAAGTGACATGACCATTTTTCACACTGATGACCATTGCAGACCGTTGCAGCATCCCCATGGTCATGTGATTTACATTTGGATGCTCGGCAACTGGTTCATATTTATGATGGTTGCAGTGCCCCGGGGTCATGTGATCCCCTTTTGTGACCTCCTGACAAGCAAACTCAATGGGGAAGCCAGATTCACTTAACAACCGTGTAACTAATTTAACAACTGCAGTTATTCACTTAACAAATCTGGCAAAAAAAAAAAAAAGTTGCAAAATGGGGCAAAACCCACTTAAGAAATGTTTCACTTAGCAACAGAAATTTTGGGCTCAGTTGTGGTCGTACGTTGAGGACTATCTGTGGCTCAGATTCTTGTTGAGAGCTTAAACTTGCAGTAAACCTTTATACTCATTTGAACTGCTTGAACCTCCCGATTTCCCTGACATAAGTCCCCCCCCCGAAGGGAATTTACTGATTCAGAGGATAGGGCACTATGAATACAGGTAGTCCTCGATTTATGACCGCAATTGAGCCCAACATTTCTGTTCGGTCATAAGTATGAAAAACAGACATTAGTCACATTTTTCAGAGCTATTGTAACTGAACGGTCATTAAATGAAAGGTGGTAAGTCGACCACCTGTGCATGAGGACAGCTCTATAATGGTGTGTGAAGACCAAGAAGAATGCGGTTGACATTGTGAAAAGCAAGTAGTTTGGTTTCATGAATCATGAGTCAAATCTAATCTAGTTATCCTCCTGTCATTATTGGCTGTGGGAATTGGTAATGGAATCCCTTGGTTGAGAGGCAGTCTGCTGCTGAACAAGAAATTAAGGAGAAGCATATCCAGAGAAGATGTTTCTGTGCCTCTCTTCGGGGTCTCCAACTGGTACCATATTGATCCTTGGTTAGAAGCGGCAGATGGGTTCAGTAGTCTAAGCCAGCAAAGTTATAGTAATAATAATAATAACAACGACAATAGCAACAATAATAATAAAGTTGGAAAGGACCTTGGAGGTCATGTAGTCCAACCCCCTGCTCAGGCAGGAAACCCTATACCATTTCAGGCAAATGGCTGTCCAATCTCTTCTTAAAGACTTCCAGCGTTGGAGCATTCACAACTTCTGGAGGCAGGTTGTTCCACTGATTAATTGTTCTAACTGTCAGGAAATTTCTCCTTAGTTCTAGGTTGCTTCTCTCTTTGGTTAGTTTCCATCCGTTGCTTCTTGTCCTGCCTTCAGGTGCTTTGAATGGAAGACAATGGCAATTAAGCCATGATTGTTACATAAAAAGCTGTCATGATTAGTGGTTGTGTCTCTTGCTTACAGCTACCGAGTATGAAATACAGATGCGGCACTTTGCTTTCCATTCTGTCGGTGGACTTCTACAGGTAGTCCCCTGACTGACAACCTGCTGGCCTTCCTAGCTGGCTTCTGACAGGCAAAGTCAATAGGGGGGAACCAGATTCACTGAATGACAGTGTGATTCACTTAACTGCAGCAATTCGCTTAACAACGGGGGCAAAAAGGTTGTAAAATCAGATATGATTCCCTTGACAACGGCCCTGCTTAGCAACAGAAATTTTGATCCCGATTGTGGTAGCAAGTCAAGGACTACCTGTAAAAGGCACCTCAGTGGAAAACTTCTCTGTCTGGGTGAATATCCTTTTTTTGTAGCACCCTAACTTGGGGCCTATCGTAGCTTCTTGGATATTTCAGGTGAGGGTATAGCAGGGGTAGGCAACCTGCAACTTCAGTGCAGCGGTTCCTATGCGCCACAGAGCATTTTGAATACATGCCAAAATGAAACGTACCTGATTAGTTTCATAAGTGAGTGGTCCCGTGGAATCCTTTGTGCTGAGATTACAGTTCTAGGGCAGTGGATAATTAATTGTGGGATTGGGCCTCTAAAGGTAAGAATATTTGAAAGCTACTGGATTTATGTCAGGAATCAAATCCCTTTCGGTTGCCCGTATGCAAATTGGCTTCATGAGACTCATCAAGGCCATAACTGAATTAAAACCAAGGTTTCTTGCAAAAATCATCCAAGTAGTGCAAATCTAAGGTTTTATAAGCTGCCCCGAGTTTATTAAAGGCTTCTAAATAAAGACAGGGATTTACTTTAGAATTTGCAAATCAATATAAAATAAAGGGTACTCGGTCACATTTCAGCGCAGTGCCTATAGAAATTAGGACTTCGCATTTGCTTTCGTCAAGCACTTTTCTGCCTTTTCTATCTTCTGACATAGCAGGACTAGAAGACCTCTAAGGTCCCTTCCAACTCTGTTATTCTGTATTCTGTTGCCTGAAGCAAATCAACATTTCAAGCCTTAAAGAGGTTGCTTACTAGCTGCAAGTGATGGAGGGAGCATTGGTGGTTAGAAACAGCAAGGGGATGAATGGAGTGTCAAGGTACAAACCCCACCCCTTATGTCCATGCATCATTCAAAAGGGGCTGGGCTCACATTGTGACACTCCTTCTGAATTTAACCCTCCCAATGCCACTGGATATAACATGATATGGTAAAAAAGGTCCATCTGACTTTGTTCATCTGAATCCTAAATTCATGTTATGTGAATTTAGCTACAAAATGGCACCATGATCAGGCCCTGAATTTTCCAGCTTAGCCTTCTGTTCCTAGCAGATTCTCCCAAAAAACTTAAGCAGAAGAAAGACAAGTCTATAACAAAACACAAATTGCATTCTGACAAATCCAGATTGCTTGAAGAGATCTTTTCTGAAAGTTTAGAATTGGAACAATGGTCTAGATCAGGGGTCCCAAACCCCAGGTCTGTGGACTGGCGCCGGGCCGCGGCATGCCAGAAACTGGGCTGCGCAAACAAGCAAAGCCCCATCCATGGGATGCAGGCAGAACATGAAACCACGCCCCCTCCGGTCTGCAGAAAAACCTCTCTCCAAGGAACCGGTCCCTGGTGCTCAAAAGGTTGGGGACCTCTGGTCTAGATGGCTAATTTGACCCCTGTGTGTTGATGTTTTGATGTGGAGTTCTTGATGCTCTCTGAGCCGGGTTGTTTGTTTCCAGACATTTTATTATCCAGCTAGGTTACATCATCAGTGTGAGGGAGTGTGGGTTTGCTGCCTGTTTATATAGATAGATAGTCTTAGAGCAGTGATGGCGAACCTTTTAGAGACCGAGTGCCCAAAAACTGGCCCCGCCTCTGCTCCAGCCCCTGCCCCACCCCCCCGCCCTGCCTGTCTGCAGGGCCACTCACCGCCTCCAGGGCCCGCCACAGATCGCCCAGGCAGCCCAGCAGTGCTATGGCGGTCATGCCCTCTGCCCGCGCCCTGCAGCATCAACTGTGCATGATGGGGTGTGAGGGCAGAGTCTTGTCTACGCTGCCTGGCTGCCATGTCCTTGGCTGTGCTGCTCCGCGTGGGCCATGCTCAGGGGTGACTCTCCTTCAGGGGGGCTGCCGGAGAGGAGGGGGTCACGGGGGGAGGCGAGGCTGGGGCAACAGCATGTGTGCCCACAGAGAGGGCTCCGAGTGGCACCTCTGGCACCCATGCCATAGGTTCGCCACCACTGTCCTAGAGTTATGATCACAGTTGGGACTGGAAAAGTCATCATGACCGCAATTTCCAACCTTTCCTGCTGGCTTCCCCATTGACTTTGCGTGTTATAACCTGGCTGGGAAGGTTGCAGATGGTGATCATGTGACCTTGGAATGCTGGGACTATCATAAATGCACAATGGTTGCCAAGCACCCGCATCATAATTATGTGACCATGGGGATACCGCAACATTTGTAAGCACAAGGACTGGTCAGAAATCATGTTTTTCGGTGCCATTGTAACTTCAAATGGTCATAAGTTGAGGACTACCTGTAGTAGCTTGCCCTGCCAATTCTGGTGAGGGTAAGGTTTCCTCCTTGGTGATTTCTTAATTAGAGTACAGTTTTCTGCCTTTATTTAGATTAATGAGGACTAGAATCTTATTGTTCTTAATAGCAATGCATTTGCCTTATGTGTAGAAGGTGTGTAGAAGGTGACAGTCTGTGACACTCTTATGAAGCCCTAGCAAAGACTCCAGCCTGAGTGGAGAACCTCTGCTGGTGTCAGTAAACTCTTTTCGGCCGAGATGGATGCGTCCTCTGGCTGGATGATCATGATGGTCCCCTTAATTTATGCTACCCCAAAGGTCTTAGGTGTGGTCCCCAGCTTCTCCAGGTGGAAAGGAGACAAGGAGAAGGCACTTTATGTCCTGGGGAGTCAGAATAACAGAGTTGGAAGGGACCTTGGAGATCTTCTAGTCCAACCCCCTGCTCAAGTAGGAAGCCCTATAGCAGTGATGGCGAACCTTTTAGAGACCGAGTGTCCAAAAACTGGCCCTGCCCCCACTCCACCCCCTGCCCCGCCCCCAACCCGTCCCCCACCCCGCCTGCCTGCAGGGCCACTCACCACCTTCAGGGCCTGCCGTAGATCGCCCAGGCAGCCCAGCAGCGCCATGGTGGCCACGCCCTCTGCCCGCGCCCTGCAGCATTGTGCGGGATGGGGCATGAGGCAGAGTCTTATCTACACTGCCTGGCTGCCATGTCCTTGGCTGCGCTGCTCCGTGTGGGCCACACTCGGGGGTGACTCTCCTTCAGGGGGGCTGCTGGAGAGGAGGGGGTCGTGGGAGGAGGCGAGGCTGGGGCAACAGCACGTGTGCCCACAGAGACAGCTCCGAGTGCCGCCTCTGGCACGCGTGCCATAGGTTCTCCACCACTGCCCTATAGCATTTCATACCGATATTTGTAGATTCTCTTCTTAGAAACCTCCAGTGTTGGAGCACCTACAACTTCTGGAGGCAAGTTGTCCCATTGATTAATTGTTCTCACTGTAAGGAAATGCCTCCATATTTCTAGGCTGGTTCTCTCCTTGATTAGGTTCCATCCATTGCTTCTTCTCCTGCTTTTGGGTCCTTTGGAGAATTGGTTGAGCCGCTCTTCTTTGTGGCAGCCCCTCAAATACTGGAATACTGCTACCATATCATCCTGGTCCTTATTTTTTTTATTAAATTAGACATGCCCAATTCCTGCAACCGTTCTTCATATGTTTTAGCCTCCAGTCCCCTAATCATTTCTGCCGCTCTTCTCTGCACTCTTTCTAGAGTCTCAATAGCCTTTTTTTTTCATTTCGTGGTGACCAAAACTAGACCATCTGATTGGGGCGAAAGGACAAATAGTCTCACACTGCAGGAGGAAGCTGAGTGCCTCTTCTGAGACACTGAAAGTACAAAAACTACTTCACCCACTTTAGCTGCCCAAACTTCCTCCAATAATTTGGCTGGGCTACTCAGTCCAGCATTCCTAATCTTCTCCCACCAACCAAAATGCTTGGCTGAGACTGATGGGCGTTGCTACCCAGCCTGTCTGAGGGTTGGGAAAGCTTGACCTTGTTATTGCTGTTGTGGTTGTTTGAAATGCCGCTTCCCTGCCTGCTTTCTCTTAAAATGACATTTCAGAATTCTCTGCAACATCTGGAGGACAGAACGAAGGAGACAGCAGGATTTCCTTTTCTTGCTTTCCCCCCCCCTCAAAAAGAAACCCCTCACATCAGCTATAAAGGAGAGGAGCAATAACTTTTAAGGGAAGAAAAGGACAGGGGGCAATCTGCTTCCTTTCTGCTTTATTTTTATACAGAGTTGGGAGGTCATTGGCTTGTTGGGGCCTTGCAAGCCTCTTCTCTTCGAGGCTGCCTCCTGACCTTGACCCCCTTGTGTGGGTCTGCAGGCAGCCTTGAAATCACCTGATCCCTCTAATTGGTAGTAAATAGGCAGCTGATAAGGTTTCTAGGAGCTGTCACTTTCCCTAGGCTGAGCAGAGTTGTGGGTTGAGTTTTCCCCCCCTCCCTCCCTATTATTTAAGGTGGCTCCTTGGTATTATTTAAGGTAGGCTGTGGGAAGATTGCTGTGTGGGTCTATGATGGCAAACATTTGAGAAAGCTTCTGCCTTTTAATTAAATTTGTTAAGTCGGAAAAGATGCTGCCAGATTCCTGATTTGAAGGTAGAATGCAAATTCTTCTGTTTAGCTCCGTGGCAAAATGTTCCCTTTCTGAATTTCTTTGGGCATTTTGAAATCCCAGGTAAACATCCTCCTCCTCCTCCATTTAATTGTGTCCAATTCTTGGAGACTGCCTCCATAGGTCCCTGCAGTTTTCTTGACAAGGTTTTTCACAAGAGGTTTGCCATTGCCTCCTTCCTAGAGCTGAGACAGAGTGACTGGGTCGCCTAAGGAAGAACTAGAACTCACAGTCTCAGTTTCTAGCATGATGTCTTCTTAACTGCTCAAACTGGCTGTCCATCATCTTATACTGCTTATGACATAAACTGACCAAGGTGGTCCCAGTGGTTATTGGCACACTGGGTAGCATACAAAAAACCTTGGATGGCACTTACAAAAATTTCTGTGCATTGACAAATTTCCCATGTGTCAATTGCAAAGGGCCACATTGTTTGGGTCTGCACATGTACTACACCAATACGTTATGACATCCTAGGTCCTTGAGAAGAATTCCATGTGAAGGAAGGTCAGCACCCGCTAGAGAACTGGCAGCTGTGATTTTATGCTGTTGTGTATAAGAATTTACTGATTAGCCATTAGGCCATGTCAGAATGCAAACTATAAAACAGAGAATAGTAATGAGGACCTATGTTAGAAAATACAGCAAAAGACATAAATAAAAGAAAATGTATCACCTACGAAGTTTATGGCTTGGGAGAATGTGCACATTCGGCCAATGTTGACATAAACTATAGTTAAGCAAACCATTGTTAAGAGCCACATGTGAAGCGAATCTGTTCACTGAATCACTGCAGTTGTTAAGTGAATCACAGAGTCATTAAATGAATCAGGCTTCCTCCACTGATGATGCCATTTGTCAGGTGCCTGAATTTTGATCTCATGACCGTGGAGATACTGACGGTCATAAGTGCAAGTTATATTTTTCAATGCTGCTGTAAATTTGGAACAGTCACTAAGTGAATGTTTGTAAGTCGAGGACTACTTGTACTGTTTTTGAACTCTTGGGCTCTTTACCCGAGTGTAAAAATTTACACTGCTGGAATCTTGGTTTTTCAGTCAGGTGCGAGCCTTTTTGCCTGATGCCTTTGCACTAAGGATGCGGTGATGCTCTGTGCTACGTTCTTTCGCTACACGCTGTTCCAAAGCAGTTTTGCTTTTAACCTCAGAACAGAATCAATCAACTACCTCTTCTTTCAAATAGATGTGTACATTTGCTCTGTCCCCTGACTGACTCCTGGGCATGGCTGTCCACAGAGCAAAGGCACACAGGCAAGGGGTGGAGTAATGATTAAATATGTGTCACGGTGCAAATCATGTGACTGACGTACTTGTGTGCAATGACAAGATGCAAGTGTGTAGGGCTGAGGCTCGCATTGTGATCCCCCGATGCACGTGTCATCCTTTTCATGTCATTGCTGTTTGCAGCAGAGGCCTGTGGTACTGTACTAGTTTATTTTTACCACCTTTGTTTCTTTTTAAGTCGTGCCAGCCAGTCAGGGATCCCCAAGTAGCTAATTGACATCACAATGATGCACAGAGACTTAAAACTGGCAACACAAAGGGCATACAAAGGCCCTAAATGAATAAATTTAGAAATAAGAAAAGCCTAATTTAATCCACAAGTAGTCCTTGACTTACATCCATTCATTTAGCTGCTGTTTGAAGTTACAACAGCATTGGAAAAAATTCCTTATGACCAATCCTCACATTTACGACCATTGCAGTATCCTCACAATCAGGTGATCAAAATTCGGGCACTTGGCAGCTGGCATGCATTTACGGCATCCCAGGGTCATGTGACTGCCATTTGCCAATCTTCCCAGCCAGCTTTTGATAAGTAAAGGTAATAGGGGAAACTGGACCCACTTAACAATTAATGGATCCACTTCAGAAGTTGTGAGTGCTCCACCATGGGAGATTTTTAAAGAAGAGATTGGGCAGCCATTTGCCTGAAATGGTATAGGGTCTCCTGCTTGAGCAGGGGGTTGGACTAGAAGACCTCCAAGGTCCCTTCTAACTTTGTTATTTTGTTAACGAACACCTGATTTACTTCACAACTGCAATGTTTCATTTAACAACCATGATAAAGAGATCATAGAACTGGGTGTGACTCACTTAACAACTGCCTTGCTTAGCAATGGAAATTCTGGTCATAAGTCAAGGACTACCTGTATATGGCTTTTTCGGTAAAATACAGGAATTTACCCTTGCCTTCTCCTACACAATATGAAATGATGCCTTTGCCGGGATCATGTATGGTCAGTAAGAATCAACACTGACTTGATGGCTCATTGTCAGTCAAATCTACTCTCGCCTTCACACTGGATGCCCTGCAGATATCATAAACTTCCCCACAGCAACCAAGTTCTGCAGAACTCTGCTCAGTGGTTTGAAGGTCAAAAGAGATCGCTTTTTCCTGTTCCCCCAATGAGTGACATTGAGTCATTGCTGATTCTGACCTTGGAGATAAGACATAGCCATTATGTGTAGAAGGCTCTGAAGCCTAATCTTCCATGAATCTAGCTCATGCCTTTTTAAAGCCGGCTAAATTGGTGGGCATGTGCTGATTCCACTAAAAGTAAATTAAGACCATTTAGAGTGAGGATAATATTTAGGGGGGAGGATGACACAGCCACCCAGCTAATCAGGAATTAACCAAACATCAGAGGCAACTTCCTAAAAATGGAGTGAGTCGGTTGGAAGCTGCTGGAGATGTTCAGTTGAGCATCCAGCCACATACATCTGTCTTATTAACCTAAACTGCACCGGGTTTCATTGCACCCGGTGGAGATAAACGTTTTGGATTTGGAAAAGAAGTCTCCATTAGATTACAATCTCAATTAGAAGCGGAGGCTAGAAAAGTTTTGAGCATCGTGCTTGTCAGCAAGCGGACACCGAACCCCAGACTTATCACTGCAGGCAATAACTCCATGGTTAGAGGGAGGCGAGCTGGCAGCCTCACCGTTGTTAAGATGCTGCTGCCGTTTGTCTCTGACATTATCAGTCTGGAGCAGTCGCAGCCTCTTCCCCCCCCCCCATCCTCCCTGTGATAATGCCTTTTTTTTCTCCAGCGTCAGCAAAATAAAAAATAAAAAAAAAACCTTAGCCTATTCCTCCGCAACGGCCACGCTGCTGGAGCAGGCGCAAAGTCTGTGCCAGACTGAAGCCTCCTTGCTGCTTAGCATCTCAATCAGGTACCACTCCTTCCTCACGGGGACCCAAATTGGAAGAAAAAAAAAAAAAAACCCCGTGGATGGGATCCCAGAAGGCCATTTAGTCAAGCCCTTGCTTTCGCTGTGGAGGCAAGGCTGCCCCATCTCTGCCCAGGATCCCAGCTGTAATAATCCCTCCAGCCCAAGCAGATACAGACGGTGTAAAGAATGTGGAAAAATTGGACATCTGATTTCCTCCCCCCCCCCGCCCCGTTTTTTTCCCCTGTCCTCCCCCAACCCTACCAGCATCCTCAGTGTTTTTGCACAGGGCCTAAGCTGTGACTGCAGTGGGGGGAAGGGAAGAGAGGATGGTGGTGGAGGGGGAGGGGAAGAGGGAGTTTTCTCCCAGTTGCACAATAGGAGGTCAGTGCTGAAAGTCAAAACCATTGCAGCGTAATAGTAATCAATCTCTCGCCATCGATCAAATTGGATCGCGCCTCGGCTCAGCATTCTGGCGAGAAAATGTCCATCCGTGTTGGTGTGGGGGAGGAAAGGAGGAGGAGGTGGGGGTGGCTATCTTTTTGCCGTTGAGGGGGGGGCAGGCAAAACATGATTCGAAAAGTTGCTGAATTGGCACAGAAGCTGGGACTCTCGTCTTTGGCTTGAGAAGAGATAGCTAGAGAGATGAAACGAGTTGAGAGATTGGTTTTCCATTGAAAAGATGGGGGCAAACCGGGGACGTAAAGCGGCCTCCTTCCATTGGACTTCAAACTGGACCCTTTTCAGGGGGGGGGGTTTCTTCAGAAGGAAGATCTCCCCAACCCTATAAATTGGGGGCTGAGCTCAGGTGGTGAAGTGACCACAGTGATTTTTTTATTCTGGGGTCAGATGACCTTCCCTGGTTCCAGCAACATCCTGACACAGAGCAGTATTTTCCAATCTTAGCGATTTAAGATGTGTGGACTTCAACTTTCAGAATTCCCTAGCCGGCTGGGGAATTCTGGGAGTTGAAGTCCACGCATCTTAAAAGTTGCTAAGCTTGAGAGGCAATGGGCTAGAATTTGGCATTATGTTCATGAAAATTCAGTCCAAATTTTCACTGGGCCAAGAGATTCCCGAGTGGCCTTTGGCCAATTACTCTTTTTTTTTTTTTTTTAACCTGAGCTACCCCACAGAATTATTGCAAGGATAAAATTGTGATTGGCAGGAGGAGACTACGAGCCACAGGTACTTTGAATTTATGGTACTCTGTTAAAAAAAGGTGGGTTATAAATGAGATTGTACTTCCCACACTACTGTGCCAATGCAAAAACAGTCACCATGCCACTTTGGTATTTAGAATATCTTCTCTGGTCAAAGAATAGGCAACAAGCTGCCCTTGTTGAATGACTGCCTCGTTTAGCAACCGTTGGCAGTTATGATGGTGATGAAAAGTAACTTTATGACCAATCCTCATATTTACAACCTTCACAGCTCTGTAAAGCAAAGGAAAGCTGAAATAAAATCATAAGCACAGTGGCGATTTCACTTAGTGACCACTACATATAACTGAGTTGTTAGTCCCAATTGTGGTCGTTAAATGAGGATTACCTGTATGTTAACTTAGGGATGAATATGGTATGGTCCTCTATTTATTAAAAAGCTTTAATTCTAACTAGGTCTAGCCCAGTGGTGGCGAACCTATGGCACACATGCCAGAGGCGACACTCAGAGCCCTCTCTGTGGGCACGCGTGCCATGCCCCGGAGATGGCAACTGTCCCTCTTCAACCAGCCGCCCGCTAACTTGCCAAGGTCCCACGTGGCTGGATGCATCCCAGCATGACTGGTTTCCCTCCCCCCCATCCCATCCCCCCTGGCCTCGCATGCTCTCCTTTTCCCGGGTACGACCCATTGCATCGCCTCCTCAACTGTCAGCCGTCCGTCCAGCTCAGAGGCGGCTTCTCTGAACTGCTAGCGGTGGGCTGCGGAGCCCCAGAGTGCTCCGGTCCAGGGGCCGGCAGGCTGTGGCTGCTGACGGATACTGTCAGCCCCCATGCGCTCGCTGGCCTCTGTGTGTGGGGGCCAATGGTGTCAGGAAGCATCCACCCTGGCCTCTGCGTTGCCTTGCCCTGCGACAATGGCACCCCCGCCCTGCCTCGCCTTGCCTCCCCTCAACCTGCAGGACGAGCCTCCTGCCCACCGCCCCACCTGCCAGAGACCCCCTGGATCTCCCCCAACCCTGCCCGGCCCCCACAGGTGTCCCTCCCCACGAGCAACATCGAGGTGACCTTGGCCACACCCACCCAGTCTGCCATGACCACCACCGCCATGCCCACCCAGTGGGCCACGCCCACCTGGCACCCGGCGATAAATAAGTGGGTTTTGGGTTGCAGTTTGGGCACTCAGTCTCTAAAAGGTTCACCATCACTGGTCTAGCCAGTTTAGCCAATGGTGAAAGACAATAGATGTCACCCAACAAATTTTGGAAGAGCTAGATATGGGGGGGCCTATAATCTTGCTCCCATCTTACCTATATACACATAGTCCTCAACATGCAATCATAACTGAGCCCAAAATTTCTGTTGCTAAGTGAGACAGTTCTTACGTAAGCTTTACCCCCTTTTACAATTTTTCTTGCTATAGTTGTTAAGTGAATCACTTCAGTTGTTAAGTTAGTAACATGGCTGTTAACTGAACCTGGCTTCCCCATTGACTTGGCTTGTCAGAAGGTCTCACAAGATGATCCATGACACAGGACACTGTAACCATCATAAGTATGAGTCACTTGACAAGTGTCTGACTATGGGCATGCTACAACAATCGTAAGTGTGAAAAACGGTCATAAGTCACTTTTTTCATTGCTATTGTAACTTCCAACTATCACTAAATGAACTGTTGTAAGTTAAGGATTATATATATATATATAATTAGGAGCTAGAGTTAATTTATTTATTTATTTATTTAATTTGATTTATATGCCGCCCTTCTCCCGACGGGACTCAGGGCGGCGCACAACATATTTAAAACAAAACATAAATACATTCCCCCCCCGATAAAACCGAATTAGATCAAATTTTAAAGTTGTGTCTCTGTCGAATTGCTAAAAAATAAACCCCATATAAAATCCTCCCTAGGTCAGGTC
>NW_015386393.1:4955955-4982997 GCF_001527695.2 Protobothrops mucrosquamatus
CTCTGTCCCCCTGCCAATACAGACTGCGTACGGTCGGTGAGGAAGGAGGAGAACCACCGCATAACGGTGCCTCCCACTCCTAACCCACCGAGACGCCGCAGCATGATACCGTGGTCTACAGTATCAAAAGCCGCTGAGAGGTCCAAAAGAACAAGGACAGTGGAATACCCTCTGTCCCGGGCCCTCCAGAGATCATTAATGCAAAAACTACTGGGGATTAGTTTGTTAAGTGTGCTTAGGAATGTGTTTGGGAAAAGTCTGATTGAATAGGTACAAAAGGTGTCAATGAGCAAAATTTGGGAGGTACATTATGGTTTTTATGCCAAGCAGAATGTGGGCAGAACAGATTTGGCTCTTCCGCAGGTCATTGAGAAATATCTGAATCCAAGAAAGAACGTTTGTTGATTTAGGGGGGAAAAAAATCTTTGCATGATGGAATGTTTTGATAGAATTCCTGAATGTGTTAAGAGAATATGTGAGGGTAATACAGCATGTGTGAGAATAAATAGAATGCTTACCACATGGTTTAACGTATTTGTGGATGAAAGTGTAGGAAAGCTTGTGGTGTAATATTAGAGGTGTGTTGATTGAGGAGATGAACGTGCGTGTTCTTTTCTGTGCAGAGAACGTTAAGTAATTGGTTGAGAACCTGAATGATTTGCAGTGAATATTAGAAAGATTGTGTAATGCAGCAGAGAGTGTGGATCAGGAAACCAACGTCCTTCTGGAAAGGGAAAATGGAATTAACAATAATTAGTTATACATAGATGGTGAAAAACAGGGCAGGTAGATGAATGTGTGTATCTTGATATAAGGTTTACTAAAGAGGGTACAATAGAGAAAATTTGAAATGTAAAACTGTTGGAGAAAAGTAGGATATGTGGCCTATTACGAGGGATGAATGAATATTGAAAGAAACAAAAATAGCCTGTATAAGAGTGTTTTTCTGCTTACTTTTTACATGGAGGTAGAGTTGGGTTTGTCAACACAAACAGAACTTGAACAGAGGGCATGGGATGCTTAAGAACTGTGTATGGAACATAAGGTATAGGGTCAAGAATGAAGGGTGCTAAATGAATGAATATGTTGTGTTGATGGGTTTGGTCATGTAGAAAGAATAAAGGTTTTTTCTTCTTCTTCTATACAATCATGTCTGATTCTCAGAGATTCTCTGGAGACATCCCTACAGTTTTGTTTGGCAAGGCTTTTCAGATGTGGTTTGCCATTGCTCCTTTCTTAGGGTTGAGAGAGAGTGATTGGCCCAAGGTTACCCAACTGGCTTTGTGCCTAAGGCAGGATTAAAATTCATGGTCTTCCAGTTTCTAGCCTGATGCCTTAACCACTGGCTTTCTTAGAAAGAACAAATGAGGATCAAATTGCAAATCAAATATATGAAGAAAGAGTGATTGGCCTAAAGAAATGGGATCACCAGAAAGTCATGGTTGAGTAGAAGTAATGAGATCCTTAAAAAGAGAGGGTTGAGTGTTTTAATGAACAAAAGCAGGGGATGAATATGGATGTGGTGGTTTTGCAAAGACACAACAGTATGAGTGATGGCGCAAATAATGTTGGTCTAAAGCAAATTTAGCGATATTTATTTTTCTCATGCCTTTGCTTCCTTTAGCTTACTGTTTCTTACTTCTTTTTGGCACCTTGCATTATGTTGCTTACCCTGAAATGAAAAAAAAATGTGATGAGTAATATACCTATATATGTATGTAGGTGTACTTAAGAAGAAATTCTTGCAAACATTTTTACTTGCAAAAATATCCCTAAAATGACAAGTAGTTACAGGAATGAGACGGGGAAACGGGCTTTCAGAAATTCTGCCCCCTGGATACTGAAATAGAGTTCCCCCATCTCTATAAACAATATGGAAAGGCTGAACATTTCAGATATTATGGCAAAACTTGTACTTTTCAGGAAACTCTAACTTTGATGACAAGAGTCATGGTTGGGAGAGCAGATTTATTTTCAGGTGTACAAGCATTGTAGGAAATAAGTAGGTGCAACCAAACCACTAGGTTAGCCTTAACTCAACATACACAAGACTTTGGGGCAGAGTTTCTCAACAGTGGCAACTCTGAGATGGGTGGACATCCACTCCCAGAATTCCCCAGCCAGCCATGCTGGCTGGGGAATTCTGGGAGTGGAAGTCCACCCATCTCAGAGTTGCCACTGTTGAGAAACTCTGCTTTGGAGAATTGCCACCTATTGTATATCACTCTCCTACTCTTCAAATTGGCAAGAGGTCTCCTCCTCCATCCCATCCCCACCCCCGGAAAGACAAAAAGCAAGCAGATGGCCACAATCTGCCAATTTTTGTTTATATGCCAGGCTTTGCATCTGTGCCATCCTCTCGTGCCAAGCTCATGGGCAGCCCACTCTTCCCCAGTGGAGGGAGGTGCCCAGTGCCAATATGGTTGGGGTTTGGGGGCTTTGCAATCTCTTGAGCTCAGCTACCCATTCCCTTACTTAAATTGGAGGCAAGGCGGGAGCAGGAGATTCATTGTCTCAGCTACGGCCTTTGGCTGCTGAGAATTCGGCTGGGGTTTCATAAGGAGTCATTAATGTTGCTTCTAGGTTTTAGGCACTCCCCTATTTCTCTGTGTACCTTTTGTTGTTAAATGACCATAAGATTAAATCCAGTTTCTCCGGCTCTCTAAAGATGTTTGTAATCATAAAAGAACACTTGGCACCTGAGAAGTCATCTCGGAGTACAGCGTGTCCATCACACCCAAAAAAATTATCATGTCTTTTCAAGTTCTTGAAAATTCCCCGACAATGTTTTATCCCACGATAATTTTCTCTCCTCTCAAAGTCCACTTTGAGCTTCATTCGAAAAGACAGCCCAGGAATGTCTTACGCAAGTGGAAAATTTCTACTAAATTTCACATGTTGTAATTTGTTCAGATTCCTCTGGATTTTGTAGGGTGTTTGCTTTGCTTAAAAAATGACTGTCAGAGTTACTCTTTGAAATTTGCTGGAAGCAATCTAGAGATTCATTCCCCAAAGCATCTACTGGATGAAAATATCTAAACGTTGTTGAAAATAATAAGTCACTGAGGATGCGTAAGATGTAAAAAAATAATTTTGAATTATTGATTTTATTAATTAGATTTATATTCTACTTTCCTCCAGGAGGTTAATGTAGAAGCTTAATTCAAGAACTTAATGTAGGGTAATTTTTCCCTACAACAATCGTACCCTTGAGATAGGTTACGATGAGAGAAAGTGATTATTTAAACCAATGGGTGAGCTTCCAAAGCTAAGAGTGGACTTGAGTGTCTTGCTGATCCTAATCCAACAGCTTAACCACTGTGCCTCAGTGGTTCTTCAGTAGCAGAAGTGCTTTGGATCTAATTTGTGATGCTATCCAGCATCAGCCTTTGCTGCAAGATGTGTCAGAGCTGTCTAAAAATGGTCCATTGGAGGATGGGCCTTCTATGACCAGAGACCCAAAAGTAAAAACGGAGAAACATTAATTTGTATAAATTTACATATTTATTAAAGCTAAATTCAAGTACTGATGCAGATGCAATTAGGATAACTGTATCTGGACTCTAAAAATCCAGGTTACAGGTAGTCCTCGAGTTACATCCATTTATTCAGCTATTGTTGGAAGTTATGGTGGTGCTGAATGAATGGTATTTTTGCTTAGTTTCCAGAGTTATGACCTTTTCACAGACCCCTTGGCCACATGATCAGGGGCAACAAGGCCAGCGAGCACAGAGCAACCAGACCAGTAGAAGTAGCAGAGTGCAAGGAAGCCAAAAGAGCAGACATGGGGGGGGGGGAGAGAAAGAGTCAGGGGAGGGGAATGAAAGAGGAAGCAATCCCTTACCTTATCAAGGCTCAGGGCTGGGAACGACCAGGAATGACTTGGATCGGGATGGATCCTTGGCTAACAACCAATGGATTTGGTTAACGACGATAGGATTTCCATTGCTAAGTGATGCAGTTACGTGACATCATATTTTATGACCAAATCACTTAGCAATGGAAATTCTGGTCCCAATTGCTATCGTAACTCGAGGACCTCTGTACCACATAGGAGCAAAGATTGATAGAATATGTGCCACCAAGTTGTCGTTGACTCTTAGCAACCAGAGAGGTAGATTTTCTCCAGGATAATCTAACCCTCACCTGGTTCTTCAGCCCTTCCAACCGTTCCCCCATTGTTACTATAACCGAGTCCGTCCACCGTGCTGCTGGTCATCCTCTGCTCTTTCCTTCCACCTTTCCCAGCATTATGGACTCCTCCAGAGAGCTAGGTTTTTGCACAATGTATTCCAAGTAGGATAATTAGAGCCGGATAGGAGCAAAGATATATCACCAATTCACTTTGCTTCTATCTGTTTGGCATCCAGAATCTTGCAGCCCAGATCTTGTAGTCCTTGATGCAATCAATGGCCAACGTGATTTTTTTCCCCCTAGGCTGGTGGCAAGTCTGTTCCTGTCCTTGCCATTATAGTTTCCTGCTTCTCTGCTTTTTTCTCTGGTCAGGTGGATTGGGCTCCAGAAAACCATTTTTTCTCTATTTGTGGTATCCAGATATTTGGATATATCTGGTCATCCTACCTTAGACCAAAAAAACGAGCTATCGCTGCCGGGAAGGGTAGACTAAGGGCAGTCAGATACTTGGGGCCATGTATGTTGCTTCTCTCTGAGCTTTGCTTTTAGCCAAAGCCCACAGACTGCAATCTTAAGCCGATTACTTATTTATTGTGGTGAGGCACTGGGTGAGAAAGTAGTGACCGCAAGGCTCCAGAACATTTGTATTTCTCTCTCTGTGTGTGGGAGTTTTGCTGCATTGCTGGTTTTCCACTGAAGCCTTACAAGTTGGCTTTGGAGGGCTGGTAGTTGACTCCTTTAGCCAATGACAATACCCAGGCATAATTTGGCTTCAGCTGGTGATTCCTCAGTCTAAACCTCATAAAGGATGTGGGCATTCAGAATATTTACATTTTAATACCGATGATCAAGGCACATTTGGAAAACGGTGCCCGGGTTTGGGTGCCAGATTACAAGGAGAATGTTGACGCGATGGAGTGTGTCCAGGATGAGGGAGATCAGGATGCTGAGTTTACTGTATGCCTGGCAACCCCATCGCGGGAAGAGAAAAAAAAAAGCACGGGGCCCTTGGACAGTTAGAGGAAGTGTGATTGCTCTCTTCCACTCACCAAAGAGTTGTAGGAAGACAAGAGAGAGCAGACTTACTCTCTTAAAATTTAGTGGGACTGGAACAAATGGGTGGGAATTATGGGCTGTTGGGTTGCACCTAAATTTAAGGGGAAACCTTCTAGTAAAGCAAGGCTTTTGATAGTACAGTTGAACTGGAATTCTCCACTGGGGATATGGAAGTGAAGCCTGCATAACTGTCTATCACAAAAAGAGTATAATAGCTTCCAGTCCTGCAGCCCGAGCTGTGAGCTTCTCTGGAACTTTGTTCTAATTATGTGATCAACATAATGCTATGTGTTGAGTTACTATTACAGTACAACTGAATCCACCTCCTCTGAGTCAGTGGAAGAGGCAGCTCTTGAGTGTCCCAGTACTTGTCCAAAATAGGAGAAATGCGTCTGGACCCCGGGCAGCATGTGGTTTCCAGCAATCGACAGCCTCTGAAGAGTTTACAAGCAACTTATGAAGGCAATTGCTGATTGCTTGTCCCATTCTTTGCTATGTGGAGGCAGAGTGCCTTGGCTTATTATGAGGATCTACTTGATGAAATTACGTATTTATTTACTGCATATTTATACTGCCCAGTATCCTTCTGGGTTCATAAAACATCGTGGGATAAAGCCAAGAGAAAGTACAAAAATCTGAAAGCTCCCCACGAATCTCCTAAAATTCATGGTGAGGAGAAGTGTTTCTATCTGGCACTGAACAACGAAAGAATCACTTAGGTACAGTATAGGGCTGTGGGGAAAGGGTTACAGGTACAGGAGTACCCGCAGAGAAATCAAAAAGTCGAGGTGGTGGCCACTATCCTGCTGTTGAAATCCTGCTCCCTTTTTACCTTTTCAGTGGCTGCCATATTCATTCCCCCCCCCCGAATTTTTCCCCTAATAGCCTTCTGCTACATTGTGGGAACCTCTAAAGTAGGGCTGAGATGGTAACCCTGAATTTGGGTAGGTCAACAGAGGAAGAACCAGTTTTCATGGAGCTTGGTTCCAAGCCACTAAACCCTGCAAAGGTTAGTCAGTATTCCAGATCACAAGAGTCCAGATTTAAACTAATGCCTGGTGTATTGACATATGAATCAGTCACAGTTAACCGTCTAATAATCTAACCCAATCTCATTTTGGATTAATGGAGTTTGCAGATCATTCCAAAGGCAGATAGTAATCTGTGGCAGTTAATATTTGTCGAAAGTTTTCTGAATTCTCTGTCTGATCCTTTCCTCTCTCCTCTCCTCTCCTCTCCCTCCCTCCCTTTCTTTTTCTTTTTCTTTCTTTCTTTCTTTCGTTCTTCCTTCCTTCCTTCCCTCCCTCCCTCCCTCTCTGCCTCCCTCCCTCCCTTCCTTTTCTTTCTTTTCTTCTTGGAACAAGTAGCATTTGATCTTTCTTGTAGCAGGGATTTCCTTCCATGAACAGGACACCAATAGCCCTTTGTCATTTTCTTTAAAAAGGATGGAAGAAAATGCCTTCCTTTTCAGAATTGTGCCCTTGTAAATTTATAAATTTCAGTCGTGATTCTTTTAGAAGGGCGGAACAGATCAAAACACAACAAAATAATAGCGACCATAGAAGAAGTGCATCTTTTCTGATGCTCTGTTGAGATGTTTTTAGTGCTGGAGGTGGGCTCTGAGGATTCTTTAGCATTTCCTTGGCTACATTTTCTCTAGGAGTTTCTGATGCCCAATTTGTAGGCTAGGGGGCTGTATGCCAACCATGGGTCTGAGTGTGCAGACAGCTGTGGGCAATGACCTTTGGCAAGCCAAGGCCCGGAGCAAAGGGCCGCTCTGTCACTGGGAGACCCATGGCTTCCAGCTTGTGTGGGAGGGAATGCCGCTCAGCTGCTCTCTCGCTCTTTGTGGCTGTTGAATTAAAGATGAAATGGGAAATCTGGCACGCACCTGTTCCCCTCCCCTGCTTCTTCCCGCTTTGGCAAACTCCTTGCCCTCTAATGGGTTTGCAGTTACCCGGTTGGCAGCAGGCCTGCCTTCATTCAGTGCCACGATGGCGGCAGCTGCCGGTGCTTCCCCTCCCTTCCCCTCCCCAGCCCTTCTCTAGCACTGAGTTTTTCTGCCAGGAACTCCATTAAAATTGCTCGGCCTATTTTGGCAGACAGGAGGAGGCCAGCAATGATTGTCTCCGGGGACACCGCTTTCCAAACTTGCCAGCTGCGGGGGTTTGTGGAGGTGGGGGCCCTGGAAGGGAATCTACATTTGGGAAGGGTTTGAGGAGCTGAAAGGGGTGAGGCTGGATGCGGAGAGGGATTCCCCAGGTACATCCAAAGGGAACTCAAAAACTTTTTTTCTGGATGAGAGGAATGCCTATTTGTGCCCAGCATCCTGTTTCTTCCAAGAGTTGACCCAAAAGATGTTGAATGTTAGCCTTTATAACCTTGAAACTCTCCCTCTCCCTCCCTCCCTCCCTCCCTCTCTCTATCCATCCATCCATCCATCCATCCATCCATCTATCTATCTATCTATCTCCAGATGTTTGGGGATAACAGTAACTGAGACTCCTCAGTCACTATCAGGAATCTTCACAATCATTTTTTTCGTTATGACTTCCTTCAAATCCATTATAATTTTGTTGGCCGTAGGAATGTTTTCCAAAGTAGGTGACTTCCAGACATGTTGACTTGAACACCCAGAATTCTTATCAATGGCCAGACCGTCTGTTGAATTCTGGGAATTGAAGTTTGCTTCCCTGGAAATGGCAAAGGTTGGGAAACACTTCCTTTAACATGTACCCGCTGCCCTTCCCAGGAAGGATAATTTAAAACATTCCTGCCCTAAACCAGTTTTATGTAAACAATGTCACTCTTTCTTGGAAAGATTTCCTATTATTTTTTTTCCACAACAACTCTGCAAAGTAGATTAAGTTGAGAGAGAACAACTAAATGAGGAATATGGCTGCATTTCCATGACGTTTTAAGCTAAAAATGTGATTGTTGTTTTCCTGTATTGAAATCCAGAACTGGTGCTCAGACATGGAGTCTACGTCTCCACGTCTGAGAGAATGCTAGAGCACTAGAAGAGAATGTCTCTGAGAATGTGCAGAATATATTTCCCAGAGGGAGAGCACCACCTCAGTTTGACTTAAGCACCAGCCCTTTTCTCTTTAAAAATTGAACAGCAGATTCCCCATTGCCTTCATTTTTTTGGGGGGGTGGGAAATGCATGCTGAGCAAAGGAAGCGAAATCTTATCTAAAGTGATAACTTTATTTATAGTGTTTTAGGACCTAATTACAGACTGTAATTGAGTTCAGAATTATGGTAGTAAGTTGTGCTGGTCATTAAGTGGTCACCATGTGACTACATCCAACTTTACGACCTTTTTTGCAGTCATTCAGCAAACACTGTGGTTGTTAAGCAAATGCCATAGTCATAAAGTAAACACGCTGGTTGTTAAATGAACCGATTGCACCCATAAGGTGTTTTTAGCGGGAAACCAGAAGTAAACACCTGATTTCTGGCAAAGAACAACAACAACCCATGGTAAATCGTAGTCATGTGATTATGGAAAGCTGCCAATGGTCATAAACAAAGAAAGCCGGCTAGGTGACTTTGGACCAGTCATTTCTCCTCAGCCTAGCCCTCTTCACAGGGTTGATTTTATGAGGAAAATAGGAGGAAGGATATGTTCACTGCCTTATTTGTAAACAAAATAATAAAAGTGGGATGCAAACCAACAAACAACAAATATGCAGTCCAGTTGCCAAGGGCATGGTTATTAAGTAAATCTGGCTTCCTCATTAACTTTGGGTGTCCGAAGGTTGCAAAAGGATAAATACATGCCAGTTGCCAAGCATCCAAATTTTGATCACATGACTAAGGGGATGCTGTAATAGTCGTTAAGTATTGAAAAACAGTTATAAGTCATTTTTTTCAGTGCCGTTGTAACTTCGAACAGTCACTAAATGGATGCTTTTAAGTCAGAGACTATCTATACAATGTTAGTAGAATTGTTGTTTGTGGTACACTTCAGGGAATGTTCATGAAGGATGGTTAATAATAATAATTATATTATTATTATTATTATTATTATTATTATTATTATTAAAGTTGGAAGGGACCTTGGAGGTCATCTAGTCCAACCCCCTGCTCAGGCAGGAAACCCTATACCATTTCAGACAAATGTCTGTCCAGTCTCTTCTTAAAAACCTCCAGTGTTGGAGGTATTTTAAATAATAAATAAATAAATAAATTCACCACTTCTGGAGGCAGGTTGTTCCACTGGTTAATTGTTCTAACTGTCAGGAAGTTTCTCCTTTGTTCTAGGTTGCTTCTCTCCTTGATTAGGTATTATTATTATTAAGTTGGAAGGGACTTTGGACGTCTTCCAGTCCAACCCTCAGCTCCGGCAGGAAACCCTATACATTTCAGACAAATGGTTGTTCAGTCTCTTCTTAAAAACTTCCAGTGTTAGAGCATTCACCACTTCTGGAGGCAGGTTGTTCCATTGGTTAATTGGAACTGTCAGGAAGTTTCTCCTTAGTTCTAGGTTGCTTCTCACCTTGATTAGTTTCCATCCGTTGCTTCTTGTCCTGCCTTCAGGCGCTTTGGAGAATAGCTTGACTCCCTCTTCTTTGGGGCAGCCCCTGAGATATTACACTGCTATCATATCACCCCTTGTCCTTCTCTTCATTAAACTAGGCCTCAGTGTGAAAGTGTAAAATGGTGGAGAAGGTGGGATTGTTCTCTTATTGCCCTGGTTTGGCTTCAGTGTCCATCAGTTTGTGAATCTGGTTTTGGAAAGATTAATACAGTTCAAAGATGTCAGTGTGATTTTGAATTATATAACTAAACTTTGGAATTAGGCTAGTAGAACTCCAGACTTACAAACCATGGAATATAGCAAAAAAAAAAAAATTAAGATGAAGGATAATGCTACCCCAAGTTTTACAATTTCAGATTGATGATCTGTAGTCAATTTCTGTTTATGAACTTGGTTCTTTATTGAGGTAATGGAAAGACTGATCAATATTAGTTCAAGATTTAATACTGTGTCTAAAAACCGATTTTTTTCTTTTACTGTTTTGTGGGTGCGTACATGCATACATGTCCTTTTTCTGCAGGCTAAAGCAATTTTAAAACATATGTTTCTCCTAGTCCTTAGTTTAAACCAGCTCCCTGGTTATTTCAACTTTCAAGTCCTGTCTTCTGCTATGAGGCATCTCAGCTCCCCAATAGCACCGTTCGGTTGATGTCTTTAAAGCCTAAGAACAATTTTAAAATTGTCTGAATTGATTGGACCAAATAATCATCTCATCCAGACATCAGCTTCTTTGTTCATTGCTACTGTAGTTTTGTCATTTTATACTAGTATTTGACCAAAATAAAGATTGTTGCTGAACTGCAGGGGATAGGCTTAGAATTTCAGAGCTGGTTACATCAGACTGCAGTAAAGCAGGAGATAATCTAATTCCACCTATCAGAAAGCTAGCTCTTCAGGCAGAGATCACCTCTAAGCCATTACTGTTCTTATGCTACTTTTCCACTGGCAAGGAGATCAATTGTTTTCCTTATGGAGAAATTTTGGTACATTCAGTCTTCAGTTTGCTAATGGTCAGAAGCTATGAGGTTTAGACTTCTACCACTTCATCCTACATAACATATAAACCTTTTAGACAGTTTAGATAGGTCTGGGTTCAAATCCCATTGAATAGAAAAAAAAGGATTTTGCCTTCTTAAAGGAACATACTATACAGATAACTTTTGAAAAATCTAACTTACCTGGGGAGATAAGAAGTCCACGTACTACTGGAACTTGGAAAATGTATTTCATATAAAAATGATAAAAAGGAGCTGTTGACCACCATAACAAAACACAAAAGCCAACATTAAACTGGTAAATTAATTTTGCTTTGCTTTTATCATTCTGTTGGGTTTATCTTTGATGTTTTGTGTGGACTCTTTGTACCAATACAATTTTAAAGAATAAGTAAAAAGGCAGCAATGATGGTGGCACCACTCATTTCACAAATACGTGCTTCATATTTGGCTGTCTACATTGAATTCTTTTCAAGGGCAGGTGAAGAAGGTTTTATCCCATTCTTCTTCATTTTCTTTTAAAACGACCTTTTACACTTTTGCTACTTTAAGTTTATTCAACAGCCATTTTGAATTGGATTTGGGTAATAGATAATGTTATTGGATTTTATACTTTTAGCTTTATTTTTTTGAATTATGTGGGAGTCAGCTATTCACTGGTATAAAAATGAGGTTAAGAATGGAATAAGACAACTATCTACTACAGTAGGATGCATCAATTTTGTTATGAATTGTTCGTTTTCATCCCGTGAATGCCTCTCTTTTTTTTTAAAAAAAAATTGCCATTGTGTAGTAACAAATGCTTTTCACAGAAACGAGTTTTAAAAAGGAATGATATAGATGTTGGGGAGTGAGGGAATGCAGAGATGACAAAGGGCATTATTGGGGAGAAAGAATTTAATCTGTATTGTTATCAGGCCTTTCATAATGCATAATTTATTTATTTGATTTCTATGGCTGTCCATCTCAGCAAACGACTCTGGGCAGCTCATAATTCAAAACATATATTACAGTTAAAATTTAAAAAACATTTTAAAACAATAAAAACAGTAAAAAAAAATTAAAATTCAAAGTACATACAAAAGCAAGATATCTGAATAATGTGAATTGTATGATCAGACATAGGGGTGAGATTCTTGAGCGTTATTACCATACTTTCTTAATTTAAGGAGGCTTCATAAATAATGAACCAAAAAGAACATCTGAAAGGCATGCAGTAGAATATAGCTTGGTTTTCTAGCTCTCCGCCTTGCCCAGCCCATCACAAAGACTTCTTTGCAGTGCCCCCCCACCTGTCCCGCCCCTGGCAGGACTGGAGACCCCTCCTCACCATCTGAATAAAAAGGGAATCCGTTACTTGCCACTGAGCTCTTTTTATACCACAAAACAGGCAGACAGACGGCTCCTATTTGGAGCAACCCTCGGCATTGGCATAGCCACCGGTCTGGGAAAACCCGACACCAGCTGTCTCCTTGGCGCTTGTGGGCACCCTGGTGATGAGGCTGAGCAGATGGCAATGCCAGCATTGGGCAGATGGGCAGGCAGGTGGCAATACGTCCCAAAGCCAGCTCCGAACAGGAAGAAATGGCCTGGGTGTTTAGAGAATAGTACGTTGCCTCATTTGAGGAGGGGGGAAGTAAATCAGAGGTGGGGAGTGGGCTCCAGATGGCTTCTTGGCAGCTGTGGGCAACTCTGCCCACTGTTAACTGGCAAGGACTTTTGTAGCACTACGGTGATGTATTTTGTTGTTGTTTTTGTCATTTCGTGTGGGAGAGAGAGACGGGATTCGAAATTATGTGTAAAGCAGATTTGCCGTAGAGTGAGTGAAGTCTCTAAGCTTCCTCACTTCAGCTTAAAAAGTCATTCCAGCTATGCAAATCCAGTCAGTGGAATGGAATCCACTTATACTGCTCTCTCAAATTAGTCTTGTGGCAATAAACCCCCAGCCTAATTTTTAAATTTTTTTATTATCCTCCCTATTTTTTCTGCATTTTTTAAAATTTTGAACCTGACGAAGTGTTCTGGAGAACTCAAAAGCTTGCAAAGTTTTTATATTAAAGAACTCATCCCCCCCCCCCAAAAAAAGATACTTGATAGGTATCTTTCGGAAGGATTTTGGAGTTTTCCCTCATCCTGTGCTTCTCCAGAAAGGTGTGGAATCCGGAGGAGAAAAAAATAAATCAGATCCACAAAATCTTGCACTGACTGGTAAAAATTGGCAGGCAAAAGGGACCTTTTCTTAAAAAATGCTAGAACGCTGAGTCACCCAAAGGCATTCATAAATTGTAGACACAACCTGTCTTTAATTTATGACATTGGCTGGCATCAGATGGTTTGCTGGCCACTAAGCCTAGTTGGCTTTGAAAGGAGTGAAGCAAACTCAGAGAAATAGGAGAAGGGGAAGGAAAGAACTGCAGATAAACAACAGGGGACAGCTGCTTGTGAGTTTTCTTGGAAACAACTGTTCTTGGCCACTGTTGCAAACAGGATGTGCGACTTATGGGCATTTGGTATGATCAAAGAAGACTCACCCTCTCCTTCCTTCCTTCCTTCCTTCCTTCCTTCCTTCCTTCCTCCCTTCCTTCCTTCCCCACTCTATCTATTCATCGTCAAATACTGCATTCCCTTGCATGTCATCTTTCAAATGCTATAAAAAATAATTCAAGAGTACAGTGATGCAGTCCAATAGTTATATGGTTTCACCTAATATGTCCATGAATCAGTTACCTTCTCTCAAGTGGGTTGCAGTGAGGAGAAAACATTTAAAGGAGATAAACTCAGACAACCAAATGGCAACAACTCACTAAAGGAAGAGCAGGATATAAATGGGATTAGTAAACTGTGTAAAATTCCATTGATTTAGGGCAGTGATGGTGAACCTTTTAGAGACTGAGTTCCCAAAAACTGGCCCTGCCCCACTCCACCCCCTGCCCGCCCCCCCTCCCCGCCCCCCCACCTGCCCACAAGGCCACTCACCGCCTCCAGGGCCTGCCGCAGATCGCCCAGCAGCACCATGGCAGCCACGCCCTCTGCCCACGCCCCGCAGCATCAACTGTGCGTGATGGGGTGTGAGGGCAGAGTCTTGTCTACGTTGCCTGGCTGCCATGTCCTTGGCTGTGCTGCTCCGTGTGGGCCACACTCAGGGGCGACTCTCCTCCAGGGGGGCTGCAGGTGAGGAGGGGGTCGCAGGGGGAGGCAAGGCTGGGGCAACAGCACATGTGCCCACAGAGAGGGCTCCGAGTGCCGCCTCTGGCACCCGTGCCATAGGTTCGCCACCACTGATTTAGGGGATGCAATTATATATTGTTATAAATCTCAATCTATTAATAACAGAATAATAGAGTTGGAAGGTATCTTGGAGGTCTTCTAGTCCAACCCTGTGCTCAAGCAGGAAACTATACCAGTTCAGACAAATGATTTTTACAAACTGTTCTTAAAAAATCTCCACAATTTCTGGAGGCAAGTTGTTCCACTGATTAATTGTTCTTCTAACTGTTAGGAAAGTTAGCATATTCAGGGAATATACAGCAAAGGTTGGACCCTGAAATATAAACTCATTTTTAAGGAGGCACAACTGTTTCAATACCATTAAAAGTTGATGCTATATTTTCCAACGTTTGCTTCACATTTCTGCTGTTGTATTTCACCAGGACTGTGTGTGCAAATAATCCTTAAAAATGATGGTGATGTAAGAGAATAATGAATATTGATAAGAATCTACAGTACATCAGTGTTTTTCAAACTTTGCAACTTTTAGCATGTGGACTTCAATTCCCAGAATACCCTAGCAAATGTGATGGCTTGAGGATTCCAGGAGTTGAAATCTATACACTTTCAAGTTGCTAAGGTTGAGAAACACTGGGCTAATGGATAATTCACTTATTCCTGATGTAGCAGAGTTATCTACTTTAGGAAGAAGATGTGTTTTTAATCTCATGTACAAACTCTGGGATTACAAGGAATACTGTATATTTCCCTCAGCTCCCAGACTGGGTAAATTTTAGGTGGAAGGGCCTGAAGTTCTTCAAGTTTGCTTAATGCTTATTCGTTTAACAAAAATTACAAATTCAAACAAACAAAATTTAAAAAAATTAAAATGTAACAGGGAGGATAGGCACGTTAGTGTACTTACACACGCACCCTTCAGGACCTCTGAAATATGGGATGAGATCCACAGAAATTAAGCTGAAATTAAAGTATGAAAGTTAGCAGCTGAGACAACCGAATTGGGTAGAATATTCCAAACTTTGACAATTCTATTACAAAAATCAGATTTTTCTTCTAAAAGTTCCTTCTAGAATTTGAAATCGCTGGCATATGTTTTGTTCATTCTCTTGCTGATGACTTTTATTTTTTTCCCAAAACGCCTTGAGATTTTGCCACGTTCAGGGTGGGCAAGTGCAGAAGAGAGGGAAAACGAGATGTCCCGGTGTAGAAATACTAAAAAGGATTTGAGGGCGTCTCTCTCTTGAAACAGCCAAAGTGGCTCCCCCAGAATTCAGGGGTATCTAGCTGGTGCACTGGGGAAGGAGAGAGCCTTTTAAAGCCAGCCTTTCTTCCCCGCTCATTCTTTCTGCTTTGCTTCTCTTTCTGCGTTCTTGATCCTCAGGCTCATTTTTTCCACCTCCTTTCCCGCTTAGCTTCCTCGCCCAGGCCAGGAATGTGGGTCAGGCCTGCCTATGGAAGAATTGCGGTTGCTGCCATCCATGCGCCAGGGGTCAACCGAGGACGAGGCTCGGCAGACATCGCACTTAAAGGCGCAGCAGCAGCCGCCGCAGTGGCGCCCCCGCCTTCCCGTCGTCCCCCCCCCCCTCTTCCTCGCCCAGCTTGGCTCTCCCTCTCCCTTCCCCACTTAACACAGTCTCGTCTGGCCAACAGGATCTGCTCTCCGTCACTGCTGCCCTGACGTGGCACTCGGTCGACTTCCCTGCAGTGGGGCCTCCGACTTGCTTTCGCAGGCCTCGGCCACACACATACACACACCACGGAGTCTGCGCCTGCGCACACGGCCCGACGGACACCGAGCTGTGCGGAGGAAACCGCTAGGTTAAATCAGCATGTGATTTTTTTTCTTGTTGGCTTTCACTCCCCGGCCTGACTAAATGAGTAGCAGAGCTTCTTCAGAGAGAGGGGAAAGTGCCCCAGTTTAAACAAGAAGCAAACAAATTGGGAAGATTGGCATAAACTAGTGTTTCTCAACCTTGACCATTTTAAGGCATGTGGACTTCAACTCCCAGAATTCCACAGCCAGCTTTGCTGGCTGTGGAATTCTGGGAGTTGAAGTCCACATGCCTTAAAATGGTCAAGGTTGAGAAACACTGGCATAAACAGTGGCCGGGCCTTTTCTGTTAGCACAACAAAGCTGGCTGTGGAATTCTGGGAGTTGAAGTCCACATGCCTTAAAATGGTCAAGGTTGAGAAACACTGGCATAAACAGTGGCCGGGCCTTTTCTATTAGCACAATCCCAGTTTGAAGGGACTTTGGAGATCTTCTAGTCCAACCCCTTGTTCAAGCCATTTCAGACAGGTGGCTGTCCGGTCTTTTCTTAAAAACCTCCAGTGATGAAGCACCCACAACTTCTGAAGGCAAGCTGTTCCACTGGTTTATTGTCCTCACTGTTAGGAAGTTTCTCCTTAATTCCAGATTGCTTCTCTCCTTGATTAGTTTCCATCCATTGTTTCTTGTCTTGCCTTCTGGTGCTTTGGAAAATAAATTGACCCTCTCTTCTTTGTGTCAGCCCCTCAAATACTGGAATACTATCACGTCATCCCTAGTCCTTCTTTTCTCTAGACTGGCCATACCCAAGTCCTGCAACCGGTCTTCAAATGTTTTTGTCTCCAGGCTTTTAATCATCTTAGTTCAGTGGTGGCGAACCTATGGCAGAGGCGGCATTCAGAGCCCTCTCTGTGGGCACGCGCACTGTCACCCCAGTCCTAGGCCTTTAGCTGGGCTTTATAAATCCTTTGCGTTTTAGGCCTCCGCCGCCGTGTACAAAAATAAAGTTCAATCAGTCAATTTCAAGTTCTCACAAAAAAAAATAAAATCTTGCAATTTGGAATTGATTGATTGAACTTTTTAGTCCCACCCAGTCTGCTGTTACCACCGCAGCCACGCCCACCCAATGGCCCACACTCACCCAATGGGCCACACCCACCCAATGGGCCACACCCACCCGGCACCCGCCGATGCATAAGTGGGTTTTGGGTTGCAGTTTGGGCACTCGGTCTCTAAAAGGTTCGCCATCACTGTCTTCGTTGCTCCTCTTTGCATTTTGGGTTATTTGTCTCTATTCTGGCAAATGGGCATTCTGAAGGCGTATGTCTTGTTGCATCGATTTGCTATGTTTTTACATCAAGCACAAGAATGGGACAAAATTTGTTGGGCTTTTTTTTTTTTACTTTTTATTTTCAGAATAGCAGACTGAGTGCCCAGGTGCTCGCTCACCTAGGAATCTGACTGGAAGTTGAGTCATGGCAACTGGACTTCTTTTCTTTTTGGTTTGAAATGCAAGTTAAACAGCGAAACATTTCAAAGCAAGAAGAAAAGAAGTACAGTTGCCATGATTCAACTTCCAGACAACTCTACCTGGATGGCTGAGAATCTTCCTCGCCTAACAATCTGACAGTTGCATCTCAGGCTCTGTATTTTGGTGTACATCTTCAGGCATATTTTGTAGGTATTAGTAATTATGGTTATGCACCTCCTTGGAAGCTTCCACTGGTATATTTCTTTGCTATTTACAGGTAATCCTTGACTTATGATCACAACTGAGTTCAGAATTTCCATTGTTAAGCAAGGTAGTTGTTAAGTGAGTTGTGTGACATTTTACGACCTTACAAATCAGACTACTCAGTGAGCCTCACTTGTGCAGGAATCTGAATTTGGTAGTGCGTGTCTTTCAGACAGCCCTTTCACATGCTATAGTTATTGAGTTTCTGTTTGGACAATTGATAATTGTGGCATTTATTTATTTATGACCGCCATCTCACTCTAGTGCAGGGGTTTCTCAACCAGGGGTGCTTGCACCCCCTGGGGGTGTGGGACGATATTCCAGGGGGTGTGAAAACTTGGCTTTTCAGAATTATAGTGTATATGCATAATTCGTTGCGGTAATTTTGAACTTTTGTAAAGGGTGAAAGAATATATCAGAAGCATTCTAGGGGTGGGGGGTATAGAAAAGGTTGGGAGCTGCTGCTCTAGCGGGTATAAGTAGCTAATGAGTCATAAAACATAAAAATGCACAACATAAATAAACAATCATACGATGCAACTGAGACTCCTAATAAACCATGCCATATCTCAGCACAACCCATATAAGGTTCCATTAAAATCCTGGCCTTCTAGAACGCTAATGAGATAAAGGTCATTTGAATTGTTGGGGGATCCTTTTTCATAGGGCAACAGAGAAATCTTGCGTTCTGGATCCAGCTAGATGACCTTGTTTCACAGAAGGGACTCAGAGCAGGTCTGTCCTGCCAGATCTGATGAGATAGGCAAAGGTATCTAAGGTAAGCCATCTGCCAATAACCAGGCCCTATAGGTGATCATTGGCACTTTGAATTGTATCTGGAAACCTATCAGGAACAGTGCAGCTCTGGAAGCAGAGATGTTACATGAGTTTACTCTGGTTCATCCTAAGTTACACACAGCACAGCATTCTGGACGAGGTGCTTAATTACTTGGTAGTATACACTGGTTAGTGGATATCTTTGTTTTAAATCTGGACAGGTTAAATCATTGTAAAATAAGTGTTTATTTCATGTGGAAAAGTGCTTACAGTAGATATCAATATTATGCCATAGCTGTTGAGACCTCGGGGCAACAAGTATTTGTCAGGATAATTTTATTATTTATTTATTCTCCTGTATAACTGTAGAATGCATGGATTATTTTTCCTCCTAATTTCTGCTCCAAAATTAATTAGAGCATGTAAGGGACAGTATTAGCCATCCAGAAAACTGCTCATTTCAACTCTTTGGGTTGGTCAACACATGTTGTAAATATATCTGTTGACAGAAGATATATTTACAAGCCCAGTGCACCAACCCATTCAGATATACAAGGACAATTCGGAAATAAACCTCCATTTGGTTACCAATGACAGACAGTCGCAGATACAGAACTTTTATTATACACATTAGAAAACTACAACATTACATTACTTTTTGACATCATCGCCATTCAAATTGAGGCACATGTCATAACATCTTACAAGGTTTGAAATGTCTTAATAGTAGTCGTTCAGCGCCAAATCTGGGCTATGGGGAGGGCTGATCAAAAACATCCCAACAGAACTGCTTCAAAAATTCTTGGGTGCGTGTAGCATCGTGTGGGTGAGTATTATCGTGAACCAACACCACACAGGAGGTCAGCATGCCCCAACGCTTGTTATGGATGGCTCATCTGAGTTTTCGTAACATTTCACAGTAGACTTCTGAACTGATGGTCAAACCACACTCCATGAACTTCACTAGCAGTACTCCTTTGGCATCTTCACATTTGGCAGGATTTTCTATGGCACCACTTCCAATGTGGTGATGATTTACGATAATGCTTGCACGCACACCACTAGACGCACCCAAGAACTTTGAAGCAGTTCTGTTGGGATGCTTTTGATCACCACCTCCCCATAGCCCAGATTTGCCACCGAGTGACTACTACTAAGGAATTTTAAACCTTGTAAGATATTATGATAAGTGCCTCAATTTGAATGGCAATTATGTCAAAAAGTAATGTAATCTTGTAGTTTTCTAATGTGTATAATAGAAGTTCTGTATCTGCGAGTGTCTGTCATTGATAACCAAACAGAGGTTTATTTCTGAATTGCCCTGGTACAAAAACATACATCAGAGAATCACAAAAGAGATTGTGTTAGTTACTTTGTGGCTATGTTTTCCAGGATTGAATATGGTATACCTTTTTCACTGGGAAGCATGAATGGGAGTGTGCTGTTGCCTTCTTTATTATTTATTAATATTATTTTAACCTTGCTTTTCTACTAAAAGCGTTTTAAGAACAGCCTGTGGTCTTCCTGGTTGGTAGAAAACAATGTGTTGGATGAGATAAACCACTTACAACCACAATTGGGATCAGAATTTCTGTTGCTAAGCAAGGCAATTCAGTGAGTTGCGCCTGACTTTATGATCTTTTATGCCAGGGTTGTTAAACAAATCACTGCAGTTGTTAAGTGAATCACATAGTCATGAAGCAAATCCAGCTTCCCCCGTTGACTTTGCTTGTCGGAAGCCAGCTGGCAAGGTTGCAAATGGTGATCACGTGACCCTGGGATGCTGCAACAGTTGTAAATGCATGATGGTTGCCAAGTGCCTGAATTTTGATCATGGGACCCTTGAGATATTGCCACAGTCGTAAATGTGAGGACTAATTGTAAGTCACTTTTTTCAATTCTATTGTAACTTCAAATGGTCAGTAAACGAGTGATTGCAAGTCAAGGACTACTTATATAGGGCTAGTATACCTGGGTTGCATGAAGATGCATGAAGAGTGATTGCATACAGGGTTTGGCAACGCATCCTTCTCTGACCTTTCAAAGTAAGAGGCAAAATTATAGAGTAGCTTTTTGCAAATCTTGGCACCTTTAAGAGGTGTAGACTTCAATTCCAGTCAGCTTGCTGAGAAACATTTTGATATAGGGATACACTAGTTAGCCTCCTGGGTTGGGGCAGAAGGGGACACATTAGGGATTGTGAGGACCTTAAAGTATCCAGTTCAATGTGTCACTTGTTGTGGGCATCTGAGCAGTTTAGTATTGGCAGAAATTGGATGCTGTTGGGCCCAGGAGCAAAGGGGGGGGGGGGAGAGAGAATTTAGCAACCCTGACTGTGCAGTGATAATATTGCCCTCTCTTTGACTCCCCCCCCCTCCCTATCAAACTTCAGGACTATTAGGCAGGTCAACTCCTGCAAGTTCAGCCAGGATTTGCGGCAGGAACAAATTGTTTCACGGGGTTCTTATATAACAGGGGATTACACTAATGAAACTATTTTATGTTTTCGGTAAAGTACCTTATTATTCTTTGTAAATGTACTGAGGCCTAGAACTCTTTAGAAAGGAGATTTAATTTGGGGGCACCGAATTTTGCCATTTTCCCTTCCACAAAGGTCATCCCTGCTTCCATTCCTGTACCAGTTTTGTGGAGGAAGGATTAAAATAATAAATAAAAGAGACTTTCCCCTCTGTGCCATTTGCATCTTGAAATGGTGTTCTCTCAGATTCTACTACCAAAGTATCCAGCCTTATTTGGTACCATCTGTTGTGGTCAGTGTTGTGGCAACAAATTATGTTGTACTTTCTCTAGATGTTTTCCTCTTGTACAAGAGGGGATTCTGGTTTTCTTTATAGGTAATCCTTGACTTATGATCATAATTGAGCCCAAAATTTCCATTGTTAAGCAAGACAGTGGTTAAGTGAGTTATTGTAATTTTGAACGGCCACTAAACAAATGGTTGTAAGTTGAGGACTACCTCAACTGAAAAATTGTGCTCACATTTGGGTTGGGATGTTTCTGACCTGGTTTTATTGTTGCAAATGGTCAAAAATACCAGAGCTGTGTTTCTCCAGCATAGCAAAGTTAAGATATGTGGACTTCAACTCCCAGAATTCCTCAGCTGTACATTTTAAAGTTGCCAAGGTTGAGAAACGCTGCACTAGAAATAATGATTTTTTTTTTAGATGTACCTTTCTACCTTTTAGAAGCATCTGTAGTCACCAACATTTTCCAGTCTCAAAATGGGTTGTATCCCATAGGAGGAATGGTACAATAAATGACAGAACATTTGCAAATAATAAACTTGGTCACACCTAAATAAAGACAAAAATTAAAATCTCCATCCATAAGATTTTTATCAAAATTCTTTTTTTTCTTTTGAAAGAAAGTTTGAAAAACCTTGATCTGTGTGAATTGACCATTTAAAGAATGCAAGGTTTATTTACTGCACAGCACCAGCCATCTTAAGGTTGTGAATAAAATTATTCTTTGCCAACAGACAAACTGGTTGTTAAATGGGACTGGGAAATGTTCCTCACTTTCAACAAGATGAATGAAAACTCTCCTTTTTCTGAAGAGAGGATGATTCAGGGTGTGCCTAGTGAAAACACTAGCACACCTGTTTTTCTTAAAACTTTATCTCTCTCTCTCTCTCTCTTGAATTTCTACAACTTCAAATTCAGTTTATTCGATAGGGCAGTGTTAGAGAATGTAAGTGCCAGTTACATGCATTACAAAAAGGCAATAAATAGATTCTTGTGGGAAAAAAGACATATTGTGGGGCAGGCCTCATGCAATTCATTTATTTTAGTAAGTAAGTCAGCTTTATTACAAATATAAAGATAAGTTATTTTTATTTGTAGTTTTGTGAAGTGTTTCCTCAATGTATAACTACACTCATGACCATAATTGAGCCCACAATTTAAATCATAATTCGTGATGCTCATAAAGCGTGTCACCATTTTACAATCCTTTTTGCTGTGGTCGTTAAGTAAATGCTGCAGTTGTTAAGCAAACCTATTGTTCACAATGAGGTGTTTTATGCCAAAAAAATGGAAGTAAATGCCAGCTTTTGGCAAAACATCCTAAATTGTGGTCAATGACTGCGGGACACTGCAAATGGCAGTAAGAGCAAGTTTGGTCTAGTGGTTAAGGCACCAGGCTAGAAAACAGGAGATTGTGAGTTCAAATTCTGCCTTAGCCATGAAAGGCGGCTGGGTGACTTTGGGTCAGTCACTCTCTCTCTCAGCCCAAGCCATCTCACAGGGTTGTTGTTGTGAGGAAAATAGGAGGAGAAAGGTGTGTTGGATATGTTTGCCCCCTTGGGTTGTTGTAAAAATAATAAAGGTGGGATACAAATAAAATAAAAATAAAATAAATGTGGGGCAGTTGCTGAGTGCCCAAAATACAGTCACATGACCACTGGGGGTGGGGGATGGATGTCAGAACTTCAGATCCAGGTTGCAAGTCCCATTTTTGTTGTAACTTCAGATGGTTGCTAAGTGACCAGTCGTAAGTTGAGGACTACTTCTATAGTACAGTACTTCATTTCTCAAGCATCCTTTAAATCAAGGGTCTTCAAACTTGGCCCTTTTATGACTTGTGGACTTCAACTCCTAGAATTCCCCAGCCAGGCACGTTGGCTGAGGAATTCTGGGAGTTGAAGTCCACAAGTCATAAAAGGGCCAAGTTTGAAGACCCCTGCTTTAAATCAAGGGTAGGGAACGATGGCCTTTTTATGACTTGTGGATTTCAACTCCCAGAATTCCTCAGCCAGAATGACTGGGAGTTGAAGTCCACAAGTCATAAAAGGGCCATAGATCCCTACCCCTGCTTTAAATAGAGAGTTTTGGGTGGTCATAAGAAAGGTGAGGAGGTATTAGACACCATGACATCAAAATACAACAATACAAACGATGCAGATAACATTGGCAGTAATCCCTAGCATCAAAAATGCAAGCCCACTGCAATTCTGTGACTTACATCAAATCAATCCTGGATAGATTACAGGTAGTCTTCGACTTACGAGCACAAAGGAGCCCAAAAATTTTGTTATTAACTGAGACATTAGTTATGTGAGTTTTGCCCCATTTTACCACCTTTCTTGCCACAGTTGTTAAGTGAATCACTGCAGTTGATAAGTTAGTAACACGGTTGCTAAGTGAATCTGGCTTCCCCATTGATTTTGCTTGTCAAAAGATTGCAACAAGTGATCACGTGACCCTGGGATACAGCAACGGTCATAAATATGAACCAGTTGCCAAGCATCTGAATTTTGATCACATGATCATGGCAATGCTGCAAAGGTCATAAGTGTGAAAGATGATGACGTCACTTTTTTCAGAGCCGTTGTAACTTTGAACAGTCATTAAACGAACTGTTGTAAATCAAGGACTACCTTTACTTGCTTTAATAGGACCATAAAGTATTTTTCTGTTATAACTGGCATTCATTCCCAGGGTCAAAGTCAAGAGATCAGAGGACCTTAAAAAACGCCTCTCTCTATGGGGTTACCAGATCCTGTGCTGGTAACCGATACCCAGTTTGTTGTAATTGTGTGGGAAAAAGGCCAAACGATGAAAATTTATCCCTGGTAGGGGAATCCTCTTCTTCCCCAATGGCAAAACCCAGTTTCTTTGTCTTTGCCAAAAGCCACGATGACGAACTGGCAGCTTTGCTTCCCTGCTTTCCAAGCTTAAGAGCTTGTCATTTTGGACTCTGATCCGTGAGTCAGATGTTAATAACAAAGCAGGTTGCTCAGAATGTATGCTTTCGAAGGAGGGCTTAGAGGTCTGTCATCAGAAACATTTTTTAATAAGAAAATCATCACACAACAGTGAGACATAAGTACCCATTACCTAACAAGTTTGAAAAGAACTTAATTGCACCTCCTATTCTTACAATTTAAATCTTGCTATATACATTCAAATAGGAAACTAATGCTTGTCTGTTATCCGGTTGTTCTAAACAGTAGTCATTCATCAGCATCAAAGTATTAGAAGTAAGAAACAAGTTTTCTTCTTAGTCAGATGTCAGATAGAATCTGACTTGCACACTGCTGTAACTTTACAGGTCAAAGGAAACCAGAGACTTAACAAAGCTAAAATTTAAGAGTCTGAGACTGCAGATTTTCTTCCCATTATAGCTATAGTCCATAGACCAGTGGTGGCAAACCTATGGCACGGGTGCCAGAGGCAGCACTCAGAGCCCTGTCTGTGGGCACACATCTGTTGCCCCAGCCTCATCTTCCCCCGCAACCCCCTCCTCTCCAGCAGCCCCCCTGAAGGAGAGTCGCCCCTGAGCATGGCCCACGCGGAGCAGCGCAGCCAAGGACAAGACTCTGCCCTCACACCCCATTGTGCACAGTTGATGCTGCAGGGCACGGGCAGAGGGCGTGACCGCCATAGCGCGCTGGGCTGCCTGGGCGATCTGTGGCGGGCTCTGGAGGCGGTGAGTGGCCCTGCGGGCAGGCGGGGCAGGGATGGGGGGGTGGAGCAGGGGCGGGGCAGGGGTTGGAAAGGGGGCGGGGCCAGTTTTGGGGCACTTGGTCTCTAAAAGGTTCGCCATCACTGCCATAGACAATTATGGGACTGCGTGTCTGGAATCCAACAATTCAAGAGACAGACTTCTGCAGACAGAGTGTAATGCAGTGCAATGGTTATAGTTGTCTGGAGAATTCTGGGAGTTGAAGTCTACATGTCTTAAAGTTGCTGAGTTACAGGGTCAGACTTAGTTCTGAGTTTAAAGACCCAATAGATAAACTTTCACCAATAGTGTTGTATGTTTGAGCTTTCTGTTTTTTTTTCTTTCCGTAACCTACCTGGCAGTGCTGTTGTAAAGTTCAAATGGGAGGAACGGCTTGGCAAAAATTTGGCATATAAATCTAATGAAAAAATACTTCTTTGACTGCCAAATTTAAGTGCCTGGTTTTCTTTTAATTTGCTTCCAGGCCCAGCAGGGTTTACCAAACACTGGCATTCGAGATATCTCGCCAATCAGGGAATGGAGCAGCACAAAACTCTTTTTTTCTCCATTCCAAGTGGGGCAATCAAATTTCAACAAGCCAAAGAAGTGGATATGGGCTTCAAAATGGCAGGGCAGGTCTGTGCTGGTTACGAGCTGCACTGTACAGCCCTCTCTGCTGCTAAGTGCCTGGTGTTGCCAATTGATGGATCAGGTCACAAGAAGCAGGCCTGGGCAAGCTACTATGGCCCCACCCTCTTTTCTCCTACCTCCCACTATCCCTGTTCTTATTGAAGAAACAACCTATTGATTTTGTTGGCTGGGTCATTTATATCCATTATATTCCTTTGTCCATCCTTTCCCACAACATTTAAGGTGATTTATTTTAACCCTTTTCCTGCTGTTGGGCTGTGTATCTGCCGGGGTACAGATACCACTTCCTTTAGAAAAGAATAATTTGGCTCTTTGCACCATTTGCTGAAATCTTTAGCAGGAATCCGCACACACACAAACAAAAGCCATTTTCTGTTGCAGTGCTTAGGACTTGAAATTCTTTGCCTTGGCAAGACCTGTTCCAGCTTACTGGAAAAACGCAATATTCGTGTCCTATTCCCTGAATTGAGAAAAACAGCGAGATGTTCCAGAAAGATTATATTTGGTCCATCTATGTAGTCCTGATTCTCCTGAGTATGGCCTTGCAGATCTATTGGACTACAGTACTATTTTCACTAATTGGAAGGTGTGAGGTTAAGATTTGTTACTGCAGAGGAAAACGGGCAGTGAACTGTTTCACTAGTGAAATGGTTGTAATCTATTCCTATTAAGATAAATAATAAAGGCCAACTAAGTTTGATAAAATCATGGTTTCTGCTTCTGAAATCTCATTATTTTATCTGTGATTTTTTTTTAATTGAAAAGGCTTCACTAATCCACAATTCATAATAATTTAAAATCTGGTCTACTCGTTATACATGATAAATTTTTACATGCATAGTTCCTGACCTTTTATTTACATAGTACTGTAGTAGGATTTTTTTTTAGTATTTTCTTTATTTTTTATATGTATCTTGAAATTATATTAGTACAACTACCTGATATTGTAAAAGGATAGATAAACAAACAAACAAACAAATAAATAAATAAATATTTCTGTTTAACAAAAGTGAAATTGTTAGATGACTGGATGTAAAAACCCTTTAATTTTTTTTTAAACAGTGCAACAGCTTTTTTAGATTTAAAATAATTAGGTATTTACAACAACTGCAGAGGGAAAGCATTGCAAAACACATATTGTCCATCTGGAATTAATATTTTTCTAAGATGGCACCTATTGTGAAGAATACTCCTATTATCTTAAAAAAAAACCTTTCTTCTTCAAAGCTATGGAGGTGGAGATTGCTCTTTTGTGCCGGCATAGAGCTTGGACTGCAACACTTTTAAACTCAGTGGGATTTACCTCAGAATAATAGTGTCAAGATTTGTTGCATTAATGAGTTACTTAATCAGTGGGTTTAAAATTAGATTCCTCAACTATATATGGGAAATTGTCCTAAAGGAGTCTGCAGTTAGGTTCTTTTGACTTGGCTAAAAAAGAGTTCTCACTAGGATTTGTCTGGGAAAGAGAGGGGAAAATTGTATTGGTAGTATTTATTTATTTATTTATTTATTATTTGAATTTATATCCCGCCCTTCTCCTTGCGGACTCAGGGCGGCTGACAATCAATTAAAAACACCACTAACAATCACAAGTTAAAATTAATTAAAATGAAATATTTAAATTGTCTAATTAAAAAGTAATTAAAAACCCTCTAAAAAACCCCTCTTAAAAATTATCCTAGGCC
>NW_015386393.1:4983097-5012415 GCF_001527695.2 Protobothrops mucrosquamatus
TAGTAATAAAAATAATGATAATACATTCAAACAGACATAACACCCCACATAACACCCCACACTTAACAATTGTGAATAAGAAAGGCAAAAAAGTTTGGGTACTGGATGTGGCAGCACCTGGAGACAGCAGAATAGAAGAGAAAGAACTGGAGAAGATAACAAAATGCAACAAAATGCAAATAGAAAAGCAAAAGAAATCAAAAGTGGTACCAATAGTCATAGGTGCCTTGAGTGCAATCCCAAAACAACTGGAGCACCATTTGAATACCCTCGGCATTGATAAATTCACCATCAATCAATTTCAAAAAGCAGCTTTACTCAGAACACCTTACATCCAGTGACAATACCTCTAACACCATCAGACCTCCAAATCTGCCTATCCCAGATCCATGGGAAGGACTCAGTAGGCGGACAAAAATGCCAAATCCAGTCTGAACATCTGGCTGACTGCAATGAAATAGATCATAAGCATGTCCAGAATATCTGTATGGTTGCTAAGAGTCGACAATGATTTGATGGCACTTAATCATAAGCCACAATTGAAAAAGTGTGCACTGAAATTTGTTTGAATATTAGTATGCACTTTTAAACAAAAGCCAAACTATAAATTTATCCTAAAGGAATTTGTGAAATAAACTCGGGAAGTGCAGTAGTGCCCTGATAATGTCCACTGCTATTTCTCCCCAGAAATCCGTCACAACAATTCTGATGAGGGCGTGTTGTTCAAAGGGAATTTCTGGTGAGATGGGCTGCAATGGCTGAGGGTCTGATGCTACTGTATATGGATGGGTTGGAGTTCCTGCAAACGATGATGATGATGATGATGATGATGATGATGATGATAATAATAATAGTAATAATAATAATAATAATAATAATATAGAGCAGAATGGAAAAGAAAGAACTGGAGAAGATAACAAAATACAAAGACCTACAAACAGAAATAGAACGACTGTGGCAACGGCAAGCAAGGGTGGTACCAATAGTAATAGGCGCCTTGCGTGCAATCCCAAAACAACCGGAGCACCACTTGGACACCATTGGCATTGACAAATTTGCCATCTGTCAGTTGCAAAAGGCGGCCTTACTAGGAACAGCTTTCATCCTACGACGATATCTGTAATATCTTAAATTCAAACATCCACATCTGCCTACCCCAGGTCCTTGGTAAGGATTCGATAGATAAACAAAAATGCCAAATCCAGTCTGAACATCTGGCTTACTGTGCGATGATCAATAATAGAGTTGGAAGGGACCTTGGAGGTCGTCTAGTCCAACCCCTCGCTCAGGCAGGAAATCCTATACCATTTCAGACAAATAGCTGTCCAGTCTCTTCTTAAAAACTTCCAGTGTTGGAGCATTCACCGCTTTTGGAGGCAGGTTGTTCCACTGATTAATTGTTCTAACTGTCAGGAAATTTCTCTTAATTCTAGGTTGCTTCTGTCTTTGATTAGTTTCCATCCATTGCTTCTTGTCCTGCCTTCAGGTGCTTTGGAGAATAGCTTGACTCTCTCTTCTTTGTGGCAGCCCCTGAGATATTGGAACACTACTATCGTGTCACCCCTAGTCCTTCTCTTCATTAAACTAGACATACTCAATTCCAGCAACTGTTCTTTATATGTTTTAGCCTCCAATCCCCTGATCATCTTTGTTGCTCTTCTCTGTACTCTTTCTAGAGTCTCAGCATCTTTTTTACATTGTGGTGACCAAAACTGGATGCAGTATTCCAAGTGTGGCCTTACCAAGGCATTGTAAAGTGGTATTAACACTTCACATGAACAAGTATACCAAGATTTGGGCATTTTTTTTCCTGGGTTTCGGGAGAGCTTTTCAGACCTTTTTTATTTAAACTATTTAAAACTTTTTACAGAGATTGCAACCTACTTTTCCTATTTCCTGCCTAAAAATGACTGCAATCCCACTGCTGATTTGGTATAATTCTGATAAAAGGGGACTCCAGGGAGGTGGGGCTTGCGGGCTGCAGATTGCCCACCCTTCCAAAAAGAAAAATGGCAGTTGCCAGGATGAACACCTGCTCTCTTTGCACTCATCCACCTTTTCCTGCTGCCACTGAAGGTTGGCATATGGACTCCTTCAGCTTTATTCCAGCCAAATAGAGGTGGTGGGTTTTAGAAGGGAGAGAGCATCACAGCGACACTGAGGAAATTTAGGAAGAGAGGGTTGTCCTAGTGTGGAAATAAAAGGTGTGGAAATTTTGCTCATGTGCTTGTTTTTTAATTCTGTATATAATGCTGCTTGTATACAGTTAATGTACAAATGACAGTAGGGAGTGATGTCCTGCCTCAAATCCTTTATACAGATAGTCCTCGACTTACAACCATTCATTTAGTGATTGTTCGAAGTTACAACGGCACTGAAAAAAGTGACTTATGACCGTTTTTTACATTTACAACTGTTGCAGCATCCTTATGGTCACATGATCAAAATTCAGGTGCGAGGGAACTGGCATATATTTATGACAGTTACATTGTCCCTGGATCATGTGATCACCATTAGTAACCTTTCCAACTGGCTTCCGACAAGCAAAGTCAATGAGGGAAGCCAGATTTGCTTAACAACCACATGATTCAATTAACAACTGCAGTGGTTTGCTTAACAACTGTGGCAAAAAGGTTGTAAAATGGGGCAAAACTCACTTAACAACTTCCTTGCTTCAGAAGAGAAATTTTGGGCTCAATTGTGGTCATAAGTTGAGGACTACCTGTAGTTCAAAAAAAGGCTGCTGTTTAAAGAGAGCATCAGCACCATAAAACCAACCAGCCAAATATCTGTCAACTCCAGCACAATAAAATAATTCTTTTGTCCCAAACAGCTTCATGAAACCCCTACCTTCCACATACATATAGGTAGTCCTTGATTTATGACCAAAATTGGGACTGGAATTTTCATTACTAAGCAAAGTGGTTGTTACATGAGTCATGCTAGATTTTACGATCTTTTTTGCCTAGGTTGTTAAGTGAATCACTTAGTCCTTAAGTAAATTTAGCTTCTCCTATTGACTTCGCTTGTCGGAAGCCAGGTAGGAAAGCTGCAAACGGACTTCATATGACCTTGAGATGCTGCACTGATTGTAAGTGCGAGGACCACTTGTAAGTCAATTTTTCAGTGCCACTGTAACTTTGAATAGTCGCTCAACGACTGGTTGTAAGTAGAGGACTACATGTTCTTCAACCTTGGCATCTTTCAGATATGTGGTTTTCAACTCAACTCCCAGAATTCCCCAGCCGACCATGAAGTCCACGTATTTTACAATTGGCAAGGTCCAGAGTGATTGTCTTTTTTTTTTTTTTTTTTTTTTAAAAAGATATTTAGAGACTTTGGGTAGTTATGAGTCACCCTGTGGATAAGGATATGTTATGATAACCATCGTTTTTATTAGGAATGGTGCAGAGGGAACTTTAAACTTCTTGAATGTATGTATTTGCTACATTAATATCCCACATTTGCTCATTCAGCATAGACTTGGGCTCTTGCTTTGTTATGTCTTTAAAATAACTTGCCCAATGTGATCTCCATGATCAAGGGGGAACAAATTAAAACTCAACCTTTCCAGGAAATGCAAACTTAACTACTTTATGAAACCGTCTTGTATTAAGAAATCAGAGTTTAAATTAGCATCCGGTTTAAGGCATAGATGATAAACTTAGTAATGGACATCATTTCTGAGAGTATGCACACAAAGAAACTGGCAGCTTAGCAGACAGAACTAGTAGGACTACTATCCCTGTAATATTGCAGACAGTGAAGGATTAAGAGGGTCTTAATGAATAAATTGAACATCTGTGTTGTCCAATGCTTATTGCTGTATCAATCTAATGAGGACAGGATGATTATTTCAAACAGCAGGGACACCGTAACTAGATGTTGGTGCTAGATATGATCTGTCTTCTTTGTAACTGGTGGAATATTTATAGAGACCGGCTACTTTTGGAGTTGTATGTTTGTGAGATTATGATTATATATATACAGCGTGTGTGTTTGTGAGTGTGTATGCTTCTCATTTGAGCAAGACAGCTGAAATTTGGCATGGGCATGGTTTATAACAAGCTGCTTATTAGACAGACTCTAAAATGGAACATATATTCATGTGATTTTTCTTTGAAGTGGGTGATATGAAATCACTTTTTGATTAAGAGTACTTTTTGCTAGTTAGAAAAGTGGAATTTACTGCATACAGCCCAGGAAACCTATTTAGATTAATTCTCATGTCAGAAACAAAAATGTGAATGTCAATCATTAGAAGCACTGATCCTGCAGATATAATGAAAATAATATTTTAATATATCTCAATCTATCTCTCACCTGCCCTTGGCTTTAATAATATATGATCAAAAAGTTATCAGGAGCTTACCAGCCGCCTACACTTCTATTCCCCAAGATCTATCTGGCAATCATATTTTGCAAAGGTAGTATTAATCCCAGGCACTATGCCGAAAATTATTTTTACAGACCTTCTGGATAGTTTTGCTGCTCCTGTGTAACTGATGGCTGGGGGGGGGGAGGGGGGAGGAGAGAGACAATGATTCTACTTTCTTCTGTCTCCTTTTATTCCAATTTTGAACCTGAAATTCAAAGCAGAACTTTTTCAGTTCCTTTACCTTGTTTCCTTAATGTCTCTTTCTCACAAACATGTTCAAATGAATTCATTTTATATATTTTTATTTATTTATTCGACTTGTATGCTACCCTTTTTGCACAGAGGTGACTCTGGGCAGCTTACAAATGAAAAGCCAGTAAAACATTACACAATAAATAATAATAGTATTTATTCAATGAACCATAATAATTTATAATTAAAAGATGAGGAGGAAGAGAGCAAGATGCACACTGGGAGAGGTGTGGGGGGGTGTCTTCTCTTAATCCTATAACCACCTCCAGTGTGATACACTCCCGTTAGGGTGCAGGAGGTAATAATAATAATAAAAAATATTAAACTTATATGTCGCCCTTCTCTCAGTGACTCAGGACAACATGCAACAATCAAACAAAGGAATTATAATGAAATCAACAGAACATAAAATATGAAGATAAAATGTTTCTTAAATGCCATGTGTCCTTCCGTGCAGCTGCACTGTATAGCATGGCATGGAAGTGATACAGAGGAACGAATGGTAGATGTATGTGTTTCTGCATGTGTGCATTGCTCTTTCACACTACCCTGCAACACATGCTAATAATACATATGCCAGCATAGACTAGAGGGTTCATACCTAATGCACGTGATCTTACTGGCCTCTTACTCATTTGTGGGCACCAGAAATGAATAAATGTGTGATCCTATCAACTCTTTGGCCCATAGGAGGTTTTAAGACCTCTAATCAAAACTTGTACCCTGATCCTTAAATTGAAGATCTTCAATTCCTGACTTATGGTATACTCTTTCGCACTAACCCCAAAACTAGGTTGCATGTTTTGGCTGATTCCTATTGTGAACAATTTTCTGAAAATCGAGTGGGTGAGAAAATTGTTTGAAAAAAAAAGGCAAAACTTTTGCAAATAGCACTAGGAGAGAAAGGAGGGGAAGACACTTTGTGAGCCTGAGCAAAAATGTGCCTGTTGTGTGTGCACTGAAGTACAACAGGGAAGTTTTAAAAGCCTTTTTTTCCTCTCTTGTCTAATCCATTCCTGCTGGCTTTTCAGTTTCTCTTTGAGCTCAGACAACTCACTTCCATTTCACAGACACTTCTGGGAGGTGTGCTTTCCTCCTTTGCCAAAGATAGTGGCTCCGTGCTAAATATAAAAATAAAAAAGGATAAGGAGGGAAGATTTGCCACCTCTGCCCTGGCACCCTTTCCTCTCTTTGGCTGCTATGCTGCTTTTCTGCAGGACAGCTGGAGAAATTCACGGCACTTTTTCAAAAAGATGGCTGCCAAGAGGGGAAAGAAGGAAAATAAACTTTTTGGAGCAAGAGAGGCGGCACATGTAATTGTGCTTTTCTGCCTTCAAAATGGCCGCCGGGGAATGGAAGTGTGCATGGAGAGGGGAAATTGGAGAAAAGGAGCAGGCGGGGAAGGTTGGGGGCCTGGAGAGAATTTATTTAAAAAACAAAACAAAACCAGCTTGCAAGAGCCAAAATTCCATTTAAATAAACAGCCTATGAACTGCATGTTCTTTTCTTTTCTGGCGCATTCTGTTGCAAACTTTGCGTTTTTCTTCCCGTCTCATTTCTTCTTCTCCTGTTTCTGTTTAAAAACAATTATTGATTTCCAACTTGCTGTGGACACGAAAAGATTGGATTGCAAAATGTGTGTGTGGAGGGGGGAGAGAAAAACAGAGAATATTATGCATGCATTGCTTTAAAAATGCTTTTGTTTACTTGAAGTGGATGCCTTATTTATTTGCTTGCTTATTTATGTCAGGATCAGTGGAAAACCAAATTTTTTTTGTGGAAAAAAGTTTCCTCAAGTTGTGGGGAAAATCATATGGAGGGGTAGAGGATGGAATTTTTCCCCCAGCCTTGATACAACAAGAACGTTTTTTTTAAAATCTGTGTGCATGTGTATTGTATATTTGCAGAGAGTTCTTATTTTTCCTGCAAGCCTCGAGGCTCCATTTGACTGCTTCCCGCATTGGGAATCTTAACTTGGCACAAAATGGCCGCATTGGGGAAAGACTGGCATGTGGGGGGCACACAAAATGGCCGCACCTGCTTAGTGATATGAACTGGGGAGGTGCTGCCTGAAATTCTTCCCTAAAAGCATCCTCATTCAGTGGGTTTTAATGATCATCCCCCATAAATGAAATGAAGGATGAATTTCTCCGGCACGGACCTCTCTCTTTTGCCGGGCAAGGGAGGCTGAGCGAAAGCCACTCCTAGCCTAGCGAAAGTTTCTTTGCAGCATGGTGAAAAGGCGTGCTTCCAAATTCCTCTTTTGGAACTGTGTGAGAGAGAGGGGGAATGTGGAAATGCCGCCAGGCTGATTGGCAAGGCTGCCGCTTCTTGTTTTGACTGGGGTGACTCTCGGTTTGGAAGATCGGGCAGAGGCAGCCGAGTGAAATGCCAATGGCCGAGCTGGCAGCAGGGAGAGGGAGCAATGGCTGTGCAAGGGACAGGAGGGAGGGTGTGTGTGTCTCTGTGTGTGTGATAGAGAAAGATGGCAGGGGAAAAGTATTTGGCATGCATATACCTGGCTTGGGCCCAGTTTCTGCAGCCAAGTATCAGCTCGGATAAAGGAAAATAGTGGGCCAGACTTTAAAGGACGGGTGAGAACAACCACCATTGCTGAGGTAGACCTTTTTGGCTGGCAGAGGAACCTGGGACTCCTTTGCCTCAACAACATTTTTGAACCACCTGTTTTATTTTATTTTATTTTATTTTAAAAAAAAACAAATGCACCAAAGGATTTTGCAGAGGGAAGCTGACTGGAGGCAAATTTGGCAAGTCCAGGATTGGATTTTGTGTTTTCATATACAATGGTGTGGCTAGGCGAGGAATTAATTCCTACAAATAGTATAAGGCAAAATGACTTCAGCTGATGAGGCAATGCAAAATTAAAAAAAAAATTAAGTCCAGCCATTACAGAATTGTCTAGTACTGTAATCTACTTTCCCCTTTCTTGATTTTCCTTCCTTTAAATTTTTAGACCTGCCTGTTCACCAATAATTGTAAACAGCTTGCAATTAAAGCAAAAGAACAATACAGTTATATATTAAAACCACAAACAAACATGGTCATTTTGGCCTTTCAAGTAGAAATAACTGTTTTTTGTGTACTAGCATTTCTTATTGCATTAAACTTTTAAATTAAGTCATCTAGAGGGAGTCTTAAACAGGATATATTTTTTTTAAAAAAAAGGACAAGCTAAAAGAATAAAATCTGAAAATGAAAGTGCCCTTCTAGATCTTGAGAGGTGGAGAACCTTAACAGATCACTTGCAACAAAATCATCTGAACTACTTAAATCAGAATTTAGCACAGAAAAGAAAAGTATTAGTGTTGTTTTGATCTCAAAGTCAATGGAGAAGAGTTGCAATCCAGTAGAAAAGATGAGGAACTCACTGGCCATGACGGTTGAAAACTGACAGTCACCATGGTTCCCTGCCCATTTTTACATGGACAACATTGAAAAACTATAATCCCCTAAAACAAACATTAAAATTCTCTTTAAAAACAGCATTATTTGCCAATCTGGCATTTTCTAGAAGCCCTGGATTACAATATTCATTGTAATCCAAGAGGTAGCAAATGATACTGTAGATCCATGCATTTTTCTATTTGTCTTCCAGGTTTAGCCATCATTTTTTTAAAAAGCAGTTTAGTTCTTTATATTCCTAGACCTAAGCAGACCCCATTAACTTTCTAAGATGCATTTATACCCCCTTCCACCCTATCATATCAAATTCTGCATCAGGAATGCCAAGAGTCCAGGCTGATTGATACCAGAGTCCTAAGCCAAAGATTTGAAGCACAGAATCTCCTCCTCTGCACCTATTGTCTCTTGCCTGTGACTTATCCACTACAGATAGTCTGGCAAAGTAGTGCCAGTACTGGATCCCTTCCAATACTAATGCATCACCCTTGCCTAGAAAAATTGTAAAATTTGAGGGACCATCTGATCCCACTGGGATGGGCTCATCCCATCTGTGTCAGCAGAGGAGGCATGCTGCAGTCCCATCAGCCTGAGCTGGCGTGGTCCAGGAGAAGGGCCTTGTCTGACATTGCACTTGCCCACTGGAACATCTTGCCCCCCAAAGTGAGGTTGGCCCCAACCCTCCCCCCCCCGAATTTCAGTAAGAGCCTAAAGACCTGGCTGTGTCAGTTGGCTTAGGGCTCCAATGGGGAAGCATCACAGTGGAGGTGGTTGATCGATTAACAACAACCCCATCCTGCTCCTGCCTTTCCAATTTTCTAATTGGACCAGTCTTTGGCTTTTGAATTAACATATCTGTGTTTTTAGTTTATATAGTTTTTATATTTTATTAATGTAATCTGGCCCAGAGTTACCTTGAGGTAAGATGGGCAGCCTATTAAATAAACAAACAAACAAACAAACAAACAAATAATATTTTCTGTACGTAGGGATGGTGTGAGTATCATGGTACCGGTCAACATTTTAATTACCTACAGGGCTGCTGAGATCCTATCATGGTGTTGCTAACTGTAGTAGCATGCTCCACCCCAACCACACGGGCAGGAAGAGTTCAAAAAGAGTTGGCAGTGGGTTTTGCTCGGCCCCTGCAGCTGCGGAAAAAAACTGAATGCCTTTGTTTGGCCTGCTGGCAACTAGTTTGGATGAGAATTTCAGAAGTAATACTAACAGCAAATGTTTCATGCATTACTCATGCAGATAGAGAAATTGGGGTGTAAGGGACCTCCCTTCATTCTGCTTCCTCTGTGCTGAACATAATTTAGGAAACTGGGAGGCTCCTTGTATAGTTTAGTATTCCAAATGCTCACATCACTATGGGAAGCACTTTCCAAATCATGATATAGGTCAGTGGTGGCGAACTTATGGCACGGGTGCCAGAGGTGGCACTCAGAGCCTTCTCTGTGGGCACGCGCGCTGTCGCCCCAGTCCTACGCCTTCAGCTGGGTTTTATAAAACCTTTTCGCTTTAGGCCTCCGCCGCCGTGTGCAAAAAAAAAAAAAGGTTCAATCAATCAGTCAATTTCAACTTCTCGCGGGAAAAAAAAAGATCTTGCAAAGTTGGAATTGATTGATTGAACTTTTTTAGTCCCACCCAATCTACCGTTACCACCGCAGCCACACCCACCCAGTGGGCCACACCCACCCAATTGGCCACACCCTCCCGGCACCTGACGATGCATAAGTGGGTTTTGGGTTGCAGTTTGAGCACTCGGTCTCTAAAAGGTTCGCCATCACTGATGTAGGTAATTCTTGACTTGCAGTCATAATTGAGCATAAAATTTCTGTTGCTAAGTAAGACAGCTGTTCAGTGAGTTTTGCCCCATTTTATGGCCTTTCTTGCCACAGGTGTTAAATGAATCACTGCAGGTGTTAAGTTAGTGACACGGCTGTTAAGTGACTCTGGATTTCCCATTGACTTTGCTTGTCAGAAGGTCGGAAAAGTGATCACATGACCCCCAGGACACTGCAACCGTCATAAATATGAGCCAAGCATCGATATTTTGATCACATGACCATGGAGATGCTACAATGGTCGTAAGTGTGAAAAATGGTCATACATCACTTTTTTCAGTGCCATTGTAACTTTAAACAATCACTAAATGAACTGTTTTAAGTACAGTTTTTCAGTAATTTCTCCTGCCCTAATTTTTGGATCAAGGGATTGTTATACCTCTTGGTTTTACTTATTTTATCCAAGCTTATTGTTTACAATCTCGGTTTTAGCATTTGCTCATCTCTTGCTTGATTTGTTATTTAATGCTTCTTTTAAGACCTTGCTTTTACATCACTGCTGTATAATGTTTATAGATTTCCACAGTAAGGGATTTAAGTGAGTTTTCAATCACAGTTGGCTTTTTTTCAGAGCCTTATGGACAACACTGTTGTTGTTTTCTGGCCAGGAAGAGCACTATGACATTATTGTAGATGGGGCAGAGCAGAAAAAAATTAAAACATAAACAATTGGACAAGGAGTCCCCCGTAAACTATATTAAAAGACTGATTTGCCTTTATAAATTGAGAATTTATAAACTGAGAAAGAAGAAGGGCTACCAAATTTCTGTGGTGCAATGAGGAACTCTAAAATCTACAATGAGGCTCATCAATGATATAAGTCAGGTAATCCTCATTTAGCAACTGCCTTGTACAGCAACCTTCACAGTTATGATAGTAATGGAAAAGTAACATTTTGACCAGTCCTTGCATTTACGATGTTTGCAGGTCTGCAAAACCTAGGAAAACTGAAATAAAATCATAACCATATCATGGTTTCACTTAATGACTGCTTCACATAATGCACGTTGCTGGTCCCAATTGTTGTTACTAAACAAGGAATACTTTAATTTTCAATTCACTAGCTATATTTTTATCCACACATTTCATGTAACATATTGGTATGATTCTATGGTCATTATGCACACCTATCTCTTACTCTGAGTGGTGCACCTTCTCCTTCCCCCACCCTTCACAACTGAATTGTGATATTCCTCCTGGTGCTCTATTTGGCAAATGTGCAAGTCTATACAGGTAGTCCTCGACTTATAACACATTTGGCTAAGTGACCGTTCGAAGTTACAACGGCACTGAAAAAAGTGACTTATGACTGTTTTTCACACTTATGTTGCAGCATTTCCATGATCACATGATCAAAATTCAGACATTGGGCAACTGGGTCTTATTTATGAGGGTTGCCGTGTCTTGGGGTCACCCTAGCCTTTTGCAATCTTCTGACAAGCAAAGATGTTGGGGAAGTAACAACCGTGTTACTAACTTAACAACAGCTTCAGTGATTCACTTAACAACTGTGAGAAGTAAGTTGTAAAATGGAGCAAAACTCACTTAACCACTGTCTTTGCTTAGCAACAAAAATTTGGGGCTCAATTGTGGCTGTAAGTCGAGGACTACCTGTGCAGGTAGAATGACTTTGCTGTTATTATACTGTACGTAGATCATAAGAATAATGATAGGAATAAAAGAAATACTAGAATCTTGGGGAAATTGGCTGGGTCTGGTGAACTGGAGCAGCTCAGGCATCTCTCTCACTTTTGAACACACACACACACACACACACACACACACACACACACACACACACTCATTTTGGGGAGGGGGATGGAATAATAAAAAGACACTTTAAAATGTTCCTGGCTGCATCAAGGATATTCAGGGACGTGTGGATTCTAGCCAAGGGTTGCTGCATAAGAAAGAGGTGTGTGTGTGTGTGTGTATTCATGCAATGGGGAGAAAGTAAAAAGAGACTCGATTGGAAGCAGGAGGTGGTGGGTTGGCTAATCCAGGATGCTAGTAGGAACCTATAGTGCTGACCTCAGCGTCTGCACCGACTGCCCAAAGAGCTTGATTATTTTTAGATAAGATGAAAAGCAGGGAGAGAGAGAGAGAGAGAGAACGAGGAGTTCTGGGATGTAGCCCATGTGAGGCGTGAGTTGTATTTCTGATGAGGAAGGGAAAGCAGGAGGTGGGAAGGGTGGAAGAGGAGGATTTTGTTTCAGTGGCCTTCATTGCACGAGTCCCTCTGGCTCCTTCCTCAAGTCCAGAGGTTCAGCCCTTGCCTTTGATTCAGAACTGGTCCCATTCAAAGGAACTTCCACAGTTATCTAATCACCTCCCCTCATCTAAGCCTGCCAATTTCTGGATGGTTTTGAAAAAGGGTCATACCTTTTGATGGTCCCACCCTGAGCATCAGCATTTCTCCCCTCTGTTTAAATGAAGTTCTTTTGGCGGGCAAAAAGGGCACCTGACTGTGTGCACAGTGCATTTCCTTTGAGAAGGGAATTAGTTAGATGTAGTAAGAGCAGGGCCTGTGCAAGAATGATGCAGTGCGAATGCTGCTGCATTAGGAGGAGAATTTATGCTTTTCATTCAGAAGACTGCATGCAGGTTTTTGTTTTTTTTTAAATGATGGCGTAAGACGGGATTTCCCAACCTTGGTGACTTTAAGACAGTGGTTCTCAACCTGTGGGTCGGGACCCCATTTGGGGTCGATCGACCATTTCACGGGGGTCGCCAAGCAAGGCTGTCCGCCATTTTTTTGTCTGCCATTTTTTTTGTCCGCCATTTTTTTCCCCTTTTCCAGCGGGTGCCTTACCTCCCTTGGGCTGGGCCAGCTGGTGGTCGGCCTGCTCCGTCTCTGCCGCTTGCCAGCTACGCCTTGGCCGGCGCAGGAGGCGGAACCAAGCATGCGCGGCGCTCCCGGGCAGGGAAAGTCCTCGACTTACGACTGGTTGGGTAGTCCTCGACTTATGACCGGTTTAGTCCTCGAATTACGACTGGTTTAGTCCTCGACTTACGACCGGTTTAGTCCTCGACTTACGACCGGTTGGGGTCGCGGCATTAAAAAGGTTGAGAACCACTGCTTTAAGATGTGTGGACTTCAACTCCCAGAATTCCCCAGCCCGCATATTACTCAGTTGCTACCATCTGAGTAATCGGCAAGTTTCAAACTTACAAGAAGCTCTATTTTATTCTTTACTACAGTCTTCTGATCTACCACCTAGATCTTGCTGCAAAACAATGGCTCAGATAGCAGATTACAGGTAGTCCTTGATTTACAACCATTCGTTTAGTGGCCGTGCAAAGGTACAACAGCATTGAAAAAAGAGATTTATGACCATCTTTCACACTTACAATCCTGGCGGCATCCCAATGGTAACATGATCAAAATTCGTCCATTTGATGATTGGTATGTATTTATGACAGTTGCAGTATTCTGCGATCATGAGATCACCATTTGCAACCTTCCCAGCTGGTTTCTGACAAGCAAAGTCAAGGGGGAACCCAGATTTGCTTAACGACCACATGATTTACCAAACAACTGCAGTGATATCCTTAACTGTTGCAAAAAAAGGTCATAAAATAGGGCAAAACTCAGTTAACAACTGCTTAGCAATGGATATTTTGGGCTCAACTGTGGTCATAAGTTAAGGACTACCTGTATGGACATTTTTACACAGCCACTCTCATCACCCTGAAAACCCTGTATTTATTCTCTCAACAGTTTCCAATCGTACTCACCACAGCCCTTACAACAATGGCCAGTTATAACTTGCTGTCCCTTTAGCCACACGTAGAAGTGTGCTAAAAAATGGCCAACTCCCTCATCCCTTACCATTTTTTCACCATCCATGAGGTTTTGGAGAGGGGCCCTTGGGGGAAGGGAAGGGGGAGAAACCACTCCAAAATCCCTGGAGTGCAGTTATGAGAATTTCATGGCATTTTGGAAGCATTGCAGCTTAGAGTAGGAAAAAGAGCCACGGAACTAGGGAGGCGGTTCCAAGAGGGAGTTTCCACCAACTCCGTGGAATTCAGCACATCAGATTTCAGAAATCCTGCAATTTGAGATTTCAGCCTGTGAAGCCCCTACGAAAATCAACTCAGCTGCTGAAGGGTGACAGTGAGAGGTGACACCGGTCCAGGAATTGCCCCAAAGTGCCCTGTGGAATAGCCCATGATTTGAGCATTAAGAAAAAGAGTCTCTGAGCACGATCAGAACCCACACAAATTCCTTTACACAAAAATTATTTTCTGCTGCCTTCCTCCTTCCATCAAGTGCCTTCCTTTTCAGCAACTTGATTTCTCCAGGAAAGGATTCTTGGATATTGCTAACTCTTGAAAGCAGAATCAGAAACTTCATTGCTGCCCTGTACCAAATTTCTTCGAGACACAACGGAATCTATCTCTACTCAATCCTGCAGGACAAAGAGCTAATGAAGCTTAAGACAGTCCCATGTATTTCCCATCTCTACGGGGCGGGGGGGGGGAGGATTGCATCAATGGGCAATGTTTATTTCATCATGTTTAAATAGACGGCACGGGGTTAGGATCCGCAGTGGCATCACATGCCTGGCATTAGTGGCGCCAACAGAGTTCTGAGGTCAGGTGTTGCCTGCGTGGCTGAGAGTCCAGGAAAGGGAAGAGAAGGGAGGCCGAGGAGGGAGATGCTTCATCTGCATTGGCGGCTCGTTAATCACCCACCCGGGCTGCAAAGTGAGTGCTGTCAAGGGAGGGCTGATTATGGGGAGGAGGGCAGCCATTACTGCAAAAATTACATTACTGCAAGCACCCATTAATGTTTGGCGGTTGCTGTAGCAACCTAGTAGGCCCTGGACTTGTGGTTGGCCTCTGTTCATCTTTACCTTGATGAAGGAAGACCGAGGGTCTTAGCAAAGGTTGCTACCAAGAGGAGTCCATAGTGGCCTGGGGCGACCCAGCCAGTGACCTTCCTTTGCCATCACCCAAAAGGGGCTCACACAGAGAAGAAGGGCTTGACCCCAAAGCACTAGAGGGCAGGACAAGAAGTAACGGGTGGAAGCTCGTCAAAGAGAGATCCAACCTAGAAGTAAGGAGAAATTTTCTGACAGGGAGAACAATGAATCAATGGAACAGCTTGCCTCCTAGAGTTATGGGTACTCTATCACTAGAGATTTTCAAAAATAGACTGGACAACCATTTGACTGGGATGGTATAAGGGTGCAGGAGCTTGGACTAGAAGCCCTCCAAGGTCCCATCCAGCCCTATGATTCTGTGTTCTAAGTCAAAGTGTCTAGTATTAAAATCCCGCAAGCTATATGAGAGTTATCAGGCAGGAGACCCGACCCCCTCCCCAACTTTACACAAATCTTTTTCCCTTACAGCGAAAATATAATATTAAAACTAACTCTTGAATGCATGTTCTTGCCTCCCAAAATTAGTGGCTGTCTGAAAAAGCCACCTCTCTTTGTCTAATGAAATTCTGACATTGTGTTTTGGTCAGCCAGCCTTGAATGTTGTTCTAAGTTTTTCAGTAGTGGTAATCAACTTTTGAAAAAAAAACAAACCAAACCAAAAAGAAGACAAATGTACGTGTGTAGGCCCCGGTTGTGTAGAGCTGTAAAATATAATGCACAATTCTTTTCTTTTCAGATTCAGATCAAAGCAGCAGTCCCAGGACGGGAATCGGTTCTGACCAGGAGGATAGTAAACCCATAATCACGCTGGGTGAGCAACAGCAAAAAAAAAAAAAGGACAGAGGAAAGGTGTGGGTGAATGTTTGAAGCCGTCGGTTTGTGGTTTCCTGGACCTGCAATACAAACCCTGAAAGAATTAGGTGGGATGGTACCCTGGAACAGATTGATGGAAGGATGGATTCTCTCAAGGGTTGATCCAATCAGGAAATGAATTAGTAATGGAGAAGCACTTCAAAGCAGGCTTAGAAATAGGATTGGTTTGGGGTGCTGTTCTGTCTCTTCCCACCCTTTCAATTTAGTAAAAAAACAACCTTGGTTTATTCCAAACCAAATCAGACTCTATCACAGCCTTGAGAACAACATGGAATGAACATCCTCAACCAGCCTCGGTCAGCAAATCTCTAAATCTGTGTTTCTCAACTTTGGCAACTTTAAGATGGATAGACAAATGAGTAAACCTATCAATAGAGCCAATCATGTCACAGTTAAATACAGACATCAGTACAAACATAAATGAGTTTCAGAAGGGGACTGACAGCCAGTTTGTAAAAACCACTTCAATTCGGTACTTTTTATATAAAGGCCTTCTTCAACCTGATGCTGTTAAAACTATTATTCCATCATCCAAAACTGACATAGCCAGTGGCTATTATATAATGTCAAATTATTTTAGGGTCAAACTTCGTTGGCTGGCTGCTTTCATAGACTCTTGTTCTTTCTAATCTAAAAAAAATGGATAAATGATAAATGGGAGAAAAGAGTTTATTTAAAAAGTATCCAGTCTGGAATATTTAAGATTATATGCTAATTACCTGATTTATAGTATAATAAGTTTCTTTCTCTGAGTCAAAACCTGACACTGAAAACATTGAACAATTCAGAAAAAAAACCTGATTATTGTAGCAGTTTCTGAATAAGTCCAAAATCTCTTTTGCAGATGCAGCAGATTACCAAGAGAATTTTGTTACGTCAGGTGTATTCAGTGTCACAGAACTTATTCAAGTTTCCCGGAGTGAGTAGCTTGTATCCTCATTAGTTTTTTTTTTCATATTTCATTCTTACTTCTGTCAATTATATTACATTGTTTGAAATGCAGGTATAAGTAAGATTTGTTAATTTTTCCCACTGTTAATATAATCCATTCTTTTTCCTCGTTGTAAACATTAACAAATTTCTACTAAAAATTATATAGGTATTTTTACTTTTAATATCTATTTCCCAGCTACTGGGAAAAATCATCTGTTGATTCAGATAGTGCTACCATCAATGTACTGGTGATGCTCAAGCTGGCTATACCATTGACACTTTGTCAATAAGCTATTAGGTTCTAGATGAGAGGAAACAAGCTGAATCTGAACCCAGGCAAGATGGAGTTACTTTCAGGCACACAAAACCAGGAGCCAGGATAGGGTTCAAAAGTACTGTGAATGTATTCCATGCAAACTATACACAAGAATCTGATGTCTGTGGAGATTCTCAATCATCCAGGTTCATGGCTGTCCCAAAAGTGCTTTTTCCAAAAGGCAACTGGACTTCCTTGGTTTGTTTCTTTGAAAACAGTTCACTTCTCATCTAAGAAGCTTCTTCAGTTCTAACTGTTAGAACTGAAGGAGCTTCTTGAATGAGAAGCAAAATGTTTTCAAAGAAAAAGACGAAGAATGTCCAGTTGTCTTTTGGAAAAAGCACTTTGGGGACAAGAATTTGATCTACTAACTATCAATGTGAATTGGTGCCAGATAAAAGTTAAAGGACTTCAAGGGGGCTGGACGTAGGTTTCTTTCAAGGATGTAGGGCAGTGGTGGCGAACCTATGGCATGGGTGCCAGAGGCGGCACTCAGAGCCTTCTCTGGGGGCACGCGCACCGTCGCCCCAGTCCTAGGCCTTCAGGTGGGTTTTATAAAACCTTTTCGCTTTAGGCCTCCACCGCCGTGTGCAAAAAAAAAAAAAAGGTTCAATCAATCAGTCAATTTCAACTTCTCGCAGGGAAAAAAAAAGATCTTGCAAAGTTGGAATTGATTGATTGAACTTTTTAGTCCCACCCAGTCTGCTGTTACCACCGCAGCCACGTCCACCCAATGGGCCACACCCACCCAATGAGCCACACCCAGCCAATGGGCCACACCCACCCAATGAGCCACACCCAGCCAATGGGCCACACCCACCTGGCACCCAACGATGCCTAAGTGGGTTTTGGGTTGCAGTTTGGGCACTCGGTCTCTAAAAGGTTCGCCATCACTGGTGTAGGGACTCCAGGCTGACCCCTCCCTTGGACTCAGCTTGATCATCTCCTAAAGTTACTGTTTCCAGAACCACATTCCCTGCCAATTCTAGTGTTGTCTCTGAAGGAATGACATTGCTCCTGAGGGAATAATTTCATGACTTGAACCTTCCTGGATTGATGGTTACTGCTGGATGGGCAGGAGAAGGCCATGGCTAGAAGGATTTTGTCCAGCTGTGGTTGTTGCACCAAGTATGGTGCTTCTTGATGCAGGAGAATTTCATGCAGTGATTCATGTTCTCACCACCACCCAGTTTGACAATGGCGATGCACTCTAAATAGGGCTGTCTTAAAGAAAACTCAGAAACCGCAGTTGGTTCAAAATGCAACAGTCCCCATGTCAAGGGCTCCTATATGCCACAAACATATTACACATGATCACCACACTTGGAACAACTGCACCCAGTTCTGGTCACCATGATACAAAAAGAAGCTAAGACCCTAGGAAGAGTGCAGAGAAGCGCAACAAAGGTGATAAGGAATCTGGGGACTAAATCATACAATGAACGATTGAAGGAACTAGGTATGTGTAGTCTAACAAAGAGCAGGGCAGGGGTGACATTATATATATGTAGGCATATGTTTATAGGGCATATTTATAGATAGCATCTAGTTATTTTACTATATCACATCACTTCACTCCATAATCCAGTGTTTCCGTTGACAGCTTTAAGATGGATGGACTTCAACTCCCAGAATCCCCTCATCCACCTGACAGTCTAATTCAGTGTTTCTCAATCTCAACCACTTTAAGATGTGTGAACTTCAACTCCCAGAATTCCACATCCAGCTGTGTTGGTTAGGGAATTCTGGGAGTTGGAGTCCACCAATCTTAAAGTTGCCATAGTTGGGAAACATCTCTGACAGAGCACCACTGATGGAAGCAGAGAATTCCATCCCGAATCATTGTTTTATGAATCATTCATTATCCCTTTGTAATATTGATGGTTCTTCTCCCTCTGTCATTCACAGCACCAGTGGTGACAGGCACAGGTCCAAATTTCTCTTTGGGAGAGTTGCAAGGGCACTTAGCATATGACCTGAATCCCTCGAGTACAGGGATGAGGCGGACGCTCCCCAGCACTTCCTCCAGTGGGTAAGTCTAAACTAACACACACACTCTCTCTGTGTCTCCCCCTTTGTGTGTATGTGTTAAACTAGCTTTGTGTGTGTGTGTGTGTGTGTGTGTGTTTGTTTATAAAACTTTTACCTCACTGAGGATGCAACGGATGGAATTGGAAGATTGCCAGGTCACACAAAATTGGGTCATATCCAGGTCTTCAAGATTTTATCCAGCCATTTCTTGCAACTAGAAATTATTTTCTAGTTACAGGTAGTCCACGACTTACGATCACAATTGAGCCCAACATTTCTGTTGCTGAACAAGATAATTGTTTAGTGAGTTTTGCCCCCATTTTTTGACCTTTTTTGCCATAGTGAATCACTGCAGTTATTAAGTTAGTAACACAATTGTTAAGTGAATTTGGCTTCCCCATTGACTGCTTGTCAGAAGGTCCCAAAAGGTGATCACATGACCCTGGGACCTTGCAACCGTCAGAAATATGAGCCAATTGCCAAACATCCGAATTTTGATCACATGACCATGGGAATGCTACAATGTTTGTAAGTGTGAAAAACGGTGATCAGTCACTTTTTTCAGTGCCACTGTAATTTCAAACGGTCACTAAATGAACTGTTGTAAGTTGAGGAGTTCCTGTATACGCAGACAATGTATGATTTTTAAGAAGAGAAGGATAGCTATCTGTTTGAAATGGTATAGGATCTCTTGCTTGAGCAGGGGGTTGGACTAGAAGACCTCCAAGGTTCCTTCCAGCTCTGTTATTCTGATTTTGATTTAATGCAGTCTCTCTTCTAACTAGAAGGCTGTAGCTTTCATGCTTCACTTTTTCTCCTTCCTTTCTCACTTCTTAAACAACCTGACTCATGATCCTGACTTATTCAAGCACATCACATCCACATGTCTCAAACATCTGGGATGCAAATTGCTTGAGAAAGCAGAAGGTGGAATATTTGACAGCTCTTTCTCTATCACAGAAACAACGGCTTCTACTGTGCTCTTAGGATCAGAAACTGAAATTGTAAAGGTGTTCATCTTGTGACGTACTATTTAAGACAAAAATGCTACCATCTCAGCCTTTAGGAATGCTGTGTCACCTTTTAATTAGAGAAAAGTTTTCTTCACTTAAGTAGCCATGACCTGCTGAGAACACTCTTACCATTTGTTTCTTTAATCAATTTTTATTTTATTCAGAAGATTAAGATACAAAATACTAAAGAAAAAAATTAACAGAGACAAAACAAAACTAGACAAGAACATTTAAAAAGAACTTAAAAACACATCTAGGAAGGGATCCTAGATGTAGAAGCTTATAAATTCTAGACCTGCTTGCCAGGGGGAAAGCTATTCTTGCAGTAGACGAGTCAGTGTTCAACTAGGGGGGATAATACACTCTTCCCTTTTGTAATGCCATTCCTTCATTCCCTACCCTGATTTGCAACTCACCCCCAGATCCTGTACAAACTCCTGATTCTTACCTACAAACTGTGGGGAAGAGACTGGGACCGGGAACTTTGGTCACATGATCACAGTTGCCATCTTGACATTCTTGACCCACTGGATGCCTCTGAAACTCTCCATGACCTTTTTCTTTTTATTACTCTACTGATATATCCCAATATGTCACTGTTCTATCCCTTAAAACAGTTCTTTTTCTCTTTTACTTCTTGTGCCCAGGTTCTCTACTCAAAAACCTATCCTTCGAAACGTCTTCCATCTTATCTTCTTTATTTTTCCTTCCATTATTATGTTTGTTGTTGTTAGTTGCGAAGTCATGTCCGACCCATCGTGACCCCATGGACAATGTTCCTCCAGGCCTTCCTGTCCTCTACCATCTTCTGGCGTCCATTTAAGCTCACGCCTACTGCTTCAGTGACTCCATCCAGCCACCTCATTCTCTGTCGTCCCCTTCTTCTATTGCCCTCAATCTTTCCCAGCATTAGGCTCTTCTCCAGTGAGTCCTTCCTTCTCATTAGGTGGCCAAAGTACTTGAGTTTCAACTTCAGGATCTGGCCTTCTATTATGTTAGGAGTCTGTTAAGTGAATAATTGCAGTTTGTTCACTTTGCCTTGATTTTCTTACCTCATTTGCCTCTCTTTTGAATCATATTCCACCCTGTAAAGCTCCTCTGAGCAATCCTAAATTCTTGGATTTAGTGAATTATTACCCAGAGCAATGAAGTATAAAAAGTAGGAAGTTCCTTTCAAAATTTAGCTTCTTTGATAGCCGTTGCCCTTCATGGTGGCTATACAGGTAGTCCTTGACTTACAACAGTTCATTTAGTGACTGTTCGAAGTTACAACGGCACTGAAAAAAGTGATGTATGACCATTTTTCACACTTACGTCCTTTATAGCATCCCCATGGTCATGTGATCAAAATTCAGAGGCTTGGCAATTGGTTCATACTTACGACCATGGCTATCATGTGATCACCTTTTGCAACCTTCCGACAAGCAAAATCAATGTTGAAGTCAGATTCACCTAACACCTCTATTACTAACTTATCAACTGCAGTGATTCACTTAGGAACTGTGGCAAGAAAGGTCATAAAAATGGGGCTAACAAATGTCTCACTTAACAACAGAAATTTGGGACTCAATTGTGGCCATAAGTTGAGGTCTACCTGTAATGGTTATGCTGCTCTTGCAGAGGTGTTAGACCAGGGGTCTTCAAACCTGGCCCTTTTATGAACTGTGGACTTCAACTCCCAGAATTCCTCAGCCAGGCACGCTGGCTGAGGAATTCTGGGAGCTGAAGTCCACAAGTCATAAAAGGGCCAAGTTTGAAGACACTTGTGCAGTTAGACAATGATGTGGTTAGATGAGGTTGTTATTCTTATATTTAAACTGCTATTAAAACCATATCTCTCCTTTTTTTCCCTACAAGGAGTAAACGGCATAAGTCAGGCTCCATGGAGGATGATCTGGATACCAGCCCTGGGGGCGAATACTATGCCTCCCCTAGCTCCCCCACAAGTAGCAGCCGCAACTGGACGGAGGACATGGAAGGGAGTAAGTGTGCAGGAGATGCTGATTCAAGAGTCTTTGCAGGATAAATGTCTATGGAGATTCTCAGTCATCCCAGTCATAGTTGTCTCAAAGGTGCTTTTTTTTTTTTTCAAAAGGCACCTGGATTATTTTTTTCCTTGAAGAAGAAGACATTTCACCTCATCAAAGAAGGTTCATCAGTTGTGACTGGATGGTGGGGGGGGTGGGAATGGAAGGATAGGTTCTGTCCTTCCTATCTTTCCACCACCCCACCAGCCAGTCAAAATTGATGAACCTTCTTGGAAGAGAAGTGTCTTTTTCTTCTTCCTCAAGGAAAAAAAAAACAATGTAGTTCAAGGGTTTCCATCCCCTAGTCTGTGGACCAGTACTGGGCATGCCAGCAACCGGTCTGCACAAACAAGCAAAGCCCCAGGCAACACACAAAACCATACCTCCTCTGGTCCACGGAAAAACCTCTCTCCACGGAACCGGTCCCTGGTGCCTGAAAGGTTGGGGACCTCTGGTCTAGTTCCCTTTTTTCTTTTTTAAAGGACCTTTAAAGGACCTTTGAGACACAGAATGTTTAACATTTTCGCCGGCTTCCTTTTTTCCTAGTTTCAGAACCAGCATCCCAGGTCCCCAGGTGCTTTCATCAATCATGTGAAGAGTGTAATTCTGATGCATAAAGATAATATTTGCAGCTCAGGGTTGAAATAAGTGGGTCCTTGGTGCTGTCTGAGCTTGGTTGTTTTCTTGCAGTTGTTTCATTACCCAAACTAGGTAACATCATCAACATACTGATGATATATTACCTAGTTTGGGTATTGAAAACGTCTGCAAGAAAACAATCAAGCTCAGAGAGCACCAAACTCCACGGTGTAATTGTTGCAGACCTGTCTGAACTACCGAATATAGAGATGGGCCAGAAGAGCAACTATATTGATAGATAACAGCTAGGAAATACTTAGCCAGCAAATCAACGAACATTATGATTTTGTAAAATTCCTTTGAAGAGTGAAAATTAATTTTCTTCTAATTCCATTACCTTATTGTTTGGGAATGTGCCCACTGTATTTTAATCTTTATTTATTTATTTGGTAAATTTATACAGCTGTTCATCTCACATATGTTTCTCTGAGCTGCGTACATAGGGCTGCTTCTGAAAGCTGTCCACAGGTAGTCCTCGACTTATGAGTTTCCATTGCTACACAAAGCAGCTATTAAGTGAATTGTGCCAATTTTGGGGCCTTTTCTACCCTCATTATTAAGCGAATCACTGCAGTCATTAAGTAAATCTGGCTTTTCAGTGGTTCCATTTTCTCGTTTGAGAAAAATGCTATCTATCCATTTGCAGATGTTATAAATTGGGGATTTTTAAAAAAAATTAAGAGTATTTTATTTTTTCTCATTCAAAAGGTTTTTTTTTAAAATAATTGATCGGTTAGCTTAATGATCAATTCAATAAACATTGCAATATTGTTGTGGTTATTATTTGCCTGCATTTAGACAAAGAATTAAAAAAGGGGGAATATGCCCATCTATTCCTTCCCCAAGTAGAAATATGTTTAAATGCTTTGCAAGAAGAGGTTTAATTTCAATCCTGACCTGGATGTTCTGTAAAATCCTTTCAAATGAGAGTCTGAGAAAGGACTAAACCTTTTAGTGGCATGGACTAAACCAACTGGCCCAGATAAATCTGAGTCAGCATATAGAGGAGATTAACTGCATCCTGTCACAGACATGAACGCGTACAAAGGGGGGGAGGGGGTTGATATTTATAGGAAAGACTAGAAGCCCATTTGTAGGATTCATCAAACAACCACCTAGGAGCAAACTCCATTCCATCAATGTGTCACAAATTAAAATAGAGAAACCTCTACAGGTAAATCTTAAAACAGTATCTGGTAATACTGGCTCATAGTGGCTCGGCACCCATGAGCCATAAGGAGAGAGCTACACAGACATGGGAAAGGATAATGCCAAGTGACGAAAAACAATATATGCTTGATAGAATTAAGTCACATACATGGACTGTGCTTCATGAAGGACAACTGGTCCCTTTTTATAGTTGGGAAGTCCCAGACACTGCAGTAAATGATAGTAATGACTTAGAAAAGCTAAGATTTTTTCCCTTGGTTAAGTCTCTGAAAAACATGGCTGTTGTAGTTAAAGGATAGTTCCAAACTGTATAGAAAGAACAGAAATATAGTCTGAACCAAGGGTTCCCAATCTTGGCAACTTTAAGATGTGTGGAGTTCAATTCCCAGAATTCTCTACCCATGGCTGGCTGGGGAATTCTGGGAGTTGAAATCCACATGTCTTAAAGTTGCCAAGATTAGGAACCCCTTGTTTAGAGCCGTGTTTCTCAACCTTGGTCACTTTAAGGTGGGTGGACTTGAACTCCCAGAATCCCTCAGCCAGCAATGCTGGCCATGGAATTCTGGAAGTTGAAGTCCCCCCACCTTAAAGTGGCCAAAGTTGAGAAACACTAGTTTGGAGGGCATAATGATGCCAGCAATCAACTATTTCAATGACATTGTAACAGGCCTCTTCCTCAAACTCTTCTCCAGGCATCTCTCCAACTGTGAAAAAGACAGAAATGGACAAGTCTCCCTTCAACAGCCCATCTCCGCAAGACACTTCACCCCGGCTGTTCACTCAGCATCACCGTCCTGTCATTGCCGTACACAGTGGTATGTAAGCTGCCTTACAAAGGGCAAGGATGATGATTATTACGTGGACCTGATATGGAATCCTTGTTTTACTATTTCAAGTGTCTAGGAGGGGACTCTGATAGTTTTAATGATGTTGCTTATTTTTAAACATCTCCATGGAAAATGAGTGCATCAGAAATGAGTATCTCCTTATTGTGTTTCTTTTTTTTAATAATAATTCCTCATCTAGGGGAGCATTCAAACCCCTCGTTTTTCTTCCTTCCTATGTTCTGCCTGTTTGCCATTTTTAGAACAGCCTGTGGGTAGGCATAGGTCTCAAGGATCTAATTATAAAAAGATTGCTTGCTTATTCTTTTTCATAGTAATTTCTTCTTCCTAAGAATGGCAGTTCAGCAACATGTGGGAAGAGACGAGAAGAAGCTGCATTGTCAGAAGTTCTCTGAGGGAGAGTTGCTATTAATCTTCCCAAGCAACAATTGCCAGAATGCTTTTAGGAGATGGGATGGAAGATTCGATAGTTCTGGAAGAGTTCAAAAATATACTACATTCAGCAGCTAATGCTAGCATAGGTCAGCCCCCATCAAAGGAAACTGCCTGAGTTAAGATAAATATAACTTTATTAGAGGAAAAGATTGCTTTGGAAGCCTCCTTGCTGCAATCAGCAAAAATGTAGCTATTCCTCTCAGGGGTCTAACTCTGGGAAGAAATTATCCCGGAACTCTGTAACAGAATCCAGCTGTGCACACAGCCCTAGCTGGAAGGTGCTTGTTATGTCTCCAGGGAACCACCCTTTTCTCAATTTCCAGAATTATTTGCACTTAAAAAACAAAACAAAGAAATGAAAATGAAACCTCAAGGCAGTGACGAAGGTACACATAATATATGACTTTATCCATGCAATAATTCAAATAAATAGAAATTTGCCTTTATGAACTATAGGAAGAGGGCAAGACTGCTAGCTAAACTATTCCTCCACTGCTTATACAGGTAGTCTTCAACTTATGACCACAATTGGGAAGAGAATTTTGGTTGATAAGCGATGTAGTCACGAGGCGAGTCCACGCATGACTGGACCCGATTATTTACAATAATTTTTACCCTAGTTGTTAAGCAAGTCATGTGGTGATAAGTGAGTCACATGGGTGTTAAGTGAATCTGGCTTCCCCAAGTAATTTAGTTTGTTGGAAACTGTTTGGGAGAGTCGAAAATAGCAATCATGTGACCCCCCAAGACAATGCAACCGTCATAACTATGAAACAGTTGCCAAGGGCCCAAACTGTGTTCAAATGACCTTCAGGATAATGTGACGGGGATAACGTTGAGAACAGGTCACTTTTTCAAGGCTACCATAACTTCAAGCCTCATTTAATGAAGAGTCATAAATTGAGGACTACTTATACATGCACCTAACATGTTAGCTATCAAAATGAGAAGAAAACTGGATCTCTCTTGCAGAAATGAGTGAATTCTGGTAGTTTCATTACTTGAGGCAGGGAGATGACTAGGAGACCTCTAAGGTCCCGTCCATTTCTATAGTTATATGATTCTGCGTTGCATCTGATTTTTTCCCCCCTCTAAAATATTACATTTGTTTAGCATCTTTTGAATTTAACTGTGTCTGCAGACCAAGTGGATAGTTTTTATTATTATAGAACTGAGTTGAATTGTCCAAATTAATGGCAGCCTTCCTTAGCTTGGTGCCCTCCAGATATGTTGGACTAAAATTCCCATCAACACGGTAATCTGTAGGGCACCAAGTAAGGCAGTGTTTCTCAACCTTGACAATTTTAAGGCCTGTGGACTTCATCTCCCAGAATTCCACAGCCAGCATTGCTGGCTGTGGAATTCTGGGAGTTGAAGTCCACAGGCCTTAAAATTGTCAAGGTTGAGAAACACTGATTAAGGGAAGGAAGCTTTCTGGCAAAGGATAGCGTAGAATTGGTTTTTACAGATCATTTTGGCTATTTTTTTCCCCAAAAATTCTTCGGAATACGATTAATTGTGGAAGTTAAGGAAAAAAATAGTTAAGTGTTATCAGGCAACTCAAACGCTCTCAAAAATTTCCCAGTAAAAAGTTACATGTGATTTATTTGTAAAAAGCAAAAAAAAAAAAAAGATTAGGTTTTAAAAATTTAAGCCAGCAGAGCCACACTTGTAAAGGTTTAACAGAATTCTAGGAACTTTGGGGTCTTCGTGCTCTTGGGGTAGGTCAGGGGAGGTGCCACTGCCTTTCTGAAGCTAGCAGTGAAATTTTGTGGGATCAGAGAACAAGTTTTGGCTGTGTGGCCAAAGGCCAGAGGTTGCCTCCCGGAGGTTAGTGTTGGTGGTACATAGGCCCCTTACATCCAGTACATGATCTAAAGGTGAACGGGAGTGAGAGATCCCTGTAGGATTTGCTGACTTGCCCAGGGAAGCTGGAGAGGTGAAAGGAGGAGGAGGAAGAGGGAGGAAGGCCCTTCTAATCGTTTCTGCAGAGGTGCCCGGGAGCAGGAGGGTCTGGGTGTGTGCTTTTGATGAAGGCCGCCCAGTTTCCCCTCTCTCTCTCTCTCACCCTCTGCAGGTATCTCTCGAAGTCCCCACCCCTCCTCTGCGCTGCACTTTCCCACCACCTCGATCCTGCCCCAGGGGGCCTCCACCTACTTCCCGCACACAGCCATAAGGTACCCGCCTCATCTGAATCCACAGGACCCTCTGAAAGACCTCGTCTCATTGGCTTGTGACCCATCCAATCAACAACCAGGACCGGTAAGGAACTGCCAGGGTTATAACTCCTGTCGCCTTTTGTCTTGTGTTGTGGAAAGTCCCCAACGCCTCTGTTCAGTCTAGTTCATGACTCTCTTGAGCCCAAGGAGAAACAACATGGCAGTTATTTGAAATACCGGTGCAACCAAGAGGCCCCCAAGCTCTTTGGTGTTTTTGTTCGGTTATCACAAGACCTAGACGAAAATACTTACATGTTTTCTAAATGGTATACTTAAAGCCAGATTTCTTCAACCTGGTGTTCTCCAGAATCCCCAAGCAACAAAGTTTAAGCCAGTGTTTTTTTTCAAACTTGACAACTTTTAAGATGAGTGGACTTCAGCTCCCAGAATTTACCAGTCATCGTGAATTCTGGGAGCACAAAGCCACTCATTGCCAAATTTGAAAAAATACAAGTTTAAGCCACATTGTACCGTCTCAGTCTTGGACTCACCGTTGCACTTTCATACTTAATTGAAATACTCACCATTGCATTATGTTTTGCTTTGCTTTGTGTTTGGGCCTGGCAGCAGTTATTTTTACTTTCAAATAACGTCCTGAACTATTTAAAAACGGCATAGCTTTGTTCTAAGCTATTATTCTTAATGAATTAAAAATGATGACACTTGGCATTGGGGAGAGGGATGGTTATTGGGGCTGTGATTTGTCCTTCTGTTCTTGAAATTTCATTCCTGAAACAGCTAAGCCTTAGCAGGCAGCATTACTATCTGGCCTGGGCTGAACAGAGGGAACCAGAGTCGGATCTGTTAGTATACTAGTAGTAGTACTGCTGCTGCTGCTGTTACTACTACTACTATTACTAGCCTGCCCCACTCGTTCCAGCAGAAAGGGCCTACTTCGGATCCTGTTGGCCAAAGAATTTCAGCTAGTGGGGTCCAGGAGGAGAGCCTTTTCTGCTGTGGCCTCCGCCTTCTGGAATATTCTCCCATTGGAGGTGAGGTTCGCCCCCCCCCCCCCATTCCTGGCTTTCCAGAAGAACTTAAAAACATGGCTCTGTCACTTGGCCTGGGGCCTCAATAGGGGCCTGCTACATTGGGGGTAGATGACCAGGTAGAGAAGATCCCCACTTCTAAGCTGCCCATCGTCTTGGTTTTTAGCTTTTAAATTTTCTATTCAATTTTTCTAATTTTAATTGTTTTCCAGTATTTTTATAACTTTTTATTATATTGCAAGCTGCCCAGAGTTGCTGTATCGGTGAGATGGGTAGCACAGAAATTTAATGAACAAACAAACAAATAAACAAATAATACTGCAGTTATCAGAGACCAAGGCTATAAGTTAGACCAGGGGTAGTCAACCTTGGCTCTTTTATGACTCGTGGACTTCAACTCCCAGAATTCTGGGAATTGAAGTCCACGAGTCATAAAAGAGTCAAGGTTGACTACCCCTGAGTTAGACTGAGTTACCCCTGAGTTAGACTGTGAAGTAAAAAAAAAATTACCCAAGCCCATCATGAAGAAAGACCGTATTGTCACCAAGGGGGGGGGGGGAAACCCTTCAAGGACACATCACCGCAGTCATCAGGATTGGAGGATTTTTTTTAAACTGTTAAGTGCCACCTGCAGGTATGTGGGTTTTGAACAGGACACAAAACAATGTGCGTGCTTGAGGAGGATTAAATCCTTGGATCTTCAAAACAATGATGGTAATTATCTGTAATTTGCATAGCATGCCTCGGGCAAGTTCACAAAGCCCAATGCCATTTGTACCAAAGGTATGCAAAGGGTTTAGTGAGGGGGAAATGTAGCTTACAGTCACATTGTACATCTTGAAATAAGATACTAGGTATAATCCTTCTTGGACTAGATAAGTAATAATCAAAGTGAGATCGAGAAGCCTGTATTTGCATCCTGTTTTCACAGCTGGGGCGGATGCTAATGGAGAAATAATGAATTCACACTAGTCTTTGTGCGGAGAACTTGTGCAAGACTGTGTTGCTCCCCCCCCCCCCCCCCCCCCCCCCCCCCCCC
>NW_015386393.1:5012515-5030819 GCF_001527695.2 Protobothrops mucrosquamatus
CAACCATTGCAGCATCCCTATGGTCACGTGATCAGAGGCTTGGCAACTGACTCATTATTTATGACGGCCACAGTGTCCGGGGGTCATGTGATCAGCTTTTGCAACCTTCTGATAAGCAAAGTCAATGGAGAAACCAGATTTACTTCATAACCGTGTTACTAACTTAACAACTGCAGTGATTCACCTAACAAATGTGGCAGGAGAGGTTGTAAAATGGGATTAACAAATGTCTCACTTAGCAACAGAAATGTGGGGCTTAGCTGTGGTCGTAAGTCGAGGACTACCTGTATGTGGCGAAGATGCCAACTCCCCCTCTGAAAGAGCTATCAGGTTAAATAAGATCACAAAACAATAGTTTAAATTGTCAGACCAGAAAGTGGTGTAGAACCACAGAGAGAGAGTTTGAATAGTAAATATTCTCTCTGCTCTCCTAAACAAAGCTGCATCTAGGCCGCAGTGTACACACATGTACACAAATGTCTGCTATTGGAGGTCTCTTCTCCTTTATCTCTGCTAGGTGTCCATCCAGGTAGATGGTACCATTCAAGGGCAGTTAATGTATTGGTTACATGCAGGACAGCTGGTCAGCAATAGAAGGAATTATTGCATTCTGTTTCTCGCATACATACAGGAACATACAGAAAAATTGGAAGCTAGTATTGCTTCTGAATATCTGTGATTGCTTCCTTGGTGCAATCAATCCTCTTTCCTGTTGAAAACCTAGGCTGGAGATAGAACTGAAAATTATATTACATAGGCCAGTGGTTCTCAACCTTTTCTTGACCATGGACCCCCTTCTGTGGCCACGGACTCCCAAGACTTAACTCAAGATTTAAATCATAACATTTTTCAAGCCTTCACAGACCCCCTGTGGCAACATCGTGCCCTCCCCCCCCCTGCCGAAGTCTGTAGACCAAGGGTCCCCAACTCCGGTCTGTGGACCAGTACCGGGCCGTGACATGCCAGCAACCGGTCCGCACAAACAAATAAAGCCCCATCCGCGGGATGCAGGCAGCACACAAAATCACACCTCATCCGGTCCGCAGAAAAATCTCTCTACAGAACCGGTCCCTGGTGCCCAAAAGCTTGGGGACCTCTGCCCTAGACCACAGGTTGAGAACCACTGATATAGGCAATACTGTACTAACTCTAGTGCAGCGGTTCTCAACCTATGGGTCGCGACCCCATTTGGGGTCGATCGACCATTTCACGGGGGTCGCCAAGCAAGGCTGTCCGCCATTTTTTCCCCCTTTTCCAGCGGGTGCCTTACCTCCCTTGAGCTGGGCCAGCTGGTGGTCGGCCTGCTCCGTCTCTGCCGCTTGCCAGCTACGCCTTGGCCGGCGCAGGGGGTGGAACCACGCATGCGTGGCGCTCCTGGGCAGGGAAAGTCCTCGACTTACGACCGGTTGGGTAGTCCTCGACTTACAACCGGTTTAGTCCTCGACTTACAACTGGTTTAGTCCTCAACTTACGACCGGTTGGGGGTCGCGGTATTAAAAAGGTTGAGAACCACTGCTCTAGTGGGAGCACTAAGAATGCTTTTCAAATGTATTTATCTGGATTTCCTCCCAATTTTTGAGTTCTGAATTATCTGGACTTATTTACAAAGTGTTGATATATTAACATTTTTGCCATTCTTTCTTTTCTTTTTTTTCCTTTCAAATGTTATTCAGTCCATAGATAACAACAGTGTTCAGTATCTTTCTCTATTTTGTTTTCCCTTTTTGGCATTGTAAAATGCCACAGGAGAGCAGTTTATGTGATCATGTATGATTGTACCAAGATTCTTTTTGTGTACCATAATGTTTTGATAACATCCAGGAACATACCCCTTTCCCAAAAAAATAAGACCTAACCAGAAAACAAGTCCTGGCATGATTTTTCAGGGTGCTCATAATACAGGCCCTACCCCAAAAATAAGGCCCAGTTAAGATCATCAGCCAGATGGATGCATTTAGTACTGTATTTCCCTGAAAATAAGACCTAACTGGAAAATAAGCCCTAATACGTCTTTTGAAGCAAAAATTAATATAAGACCCGGTCTTATTTTCAGAGGAACACGGTATATACAACATTCGGGTGCATACATAAAAATCAGGAGAAAAAGAATTTTGATGCCGCAGCACATAGCATAATAGCACCATTGCTTGTTTGTGATATTTTATGACTACACCCAAGCATATTGGGTTATTCGTGTGGCTGTGGCTATAAATTCATTTTTGGCAATCTGCACAAAAATCGCAAAATATAAACCTACATTTGCAATGCTAAAGAGTAATAAAGAGCACAGAAAAAGCAGCTTGTTAGCACAGTGTCACAGTAAGCAGCCTGAGAGATTTATTAGAAACCAGTGTGGCCACATGAGCAGGGGTGGGGAATGTTGGCCCCTTTACGACGTGTGGACTTTAGCTCCCAGAATTCCTAAGGCAGTCTGGCTCAGGAATTTTGGGAGTCGAAGTCCACAGGTCGGAAAGGGGCCATCGTTTCCCACCCCACCCCACCCCCCGAGCTAGACATGTAGGTAGGATTGTGAAGAGTTTTTATACATGGAGGGCACTACCTCAAACTCTTAGCCATGACAATTGAATAGATTTTCCATATTTGCAGTCAGGTGAGCTGGCCAAGATTCCCAGGGTCCCCAGTGAAGCCCGCCCACTGTCCCCGTTTTAAGGGGGGAGGTCCCCCTGGGCGGGCAGGTGACTCCTGTGGGCAGTGCTAATGGCTTGCTCTGTGTTTTTTTTTATGTTGTGTCCCTAGTTAAATGGAGGTGGTCAAGTGAAGGTACCCGGGCATTACCTTTCTACCCAGATGTTGGCGCCGCCACCCCCAGGTATGCCCCGCCTGGCAATCTCACCTGACACCAAATCTACCACGACAACTTCCGAGGGAGGGACCACCTCGCCGACGTCTCCCAGTAAGCAAGCCCACTCACCATTCCTGCACTTACCCACTCCCAAATGGCCTTGTCCACCTGCCTGCCATCTGTCACTAATTCTTCCCTACCCTCTGGCCATATTCGCCAATTCAGACTGTTCTGCAGCCTTGTGATTTTGGGGGATAAAGGTGGGGGGATGGCCACTCTGGGGGAGAGGATTTTGAGATGAGATGGCAGCAGGGTGCATGGATTTAAACAGAAGTTCAAAGCGCTCATTTAAATGATCAGAAATGGTCACTGATTTAAATCGGTGAATTTTTTTTTTTAAATAAACCCAAATAAACATGCATGCTAACCTACGCAAACATGCATGCTGCCATAAAACATGCCAGGTTGCAGGTAAAGATAGCCTTTGTAGCTTCCCAGAATATCATCCAAGGCCTCTAGTCATCTACCTTGCATGCCTGTCGTACAAAGCGAAGCTCGAATTTAAGAGAGGAATTGTTGTGGAATGAAGTTGTTCCATTTGGCTCTCTCTTTCCATGTTTAAGGACACCAAATAAGATCAGTTCCTTGAAAATTATAGGGTATCCCAAACTTTTCAGAAGCAAAAGGTGGTTTATCATAAACGTTTATCAGCCATGCGCTCCGGCTGGCCTTCTAAATTTGAGGCCCGCGAGAAGCAGCCTCCATGCAACTTTGTGTGGTGTTGCGCAGATTTCAGAGCAGTGTTTTTAAGCTTGGCCATTTTAAGATGTGTAGATCCAACTCCCAGAATTCCTCAGCCAGCATAAACTTCACCAGCCAGTTAAAACTTGCCAAGTTTGAAAAATATTGCCCTGGGCCCTATTTCCCCTTACATTGTTGATCAAATGGTACATTAAAGGGCTGTACAGGGCTTCTGTTTTGAAAAAGGTCCTTCAAAGCACATAGGGGCACTAACATAGCCCCAGCATTTCGTTTTGAATTCTTAAAGCAGCTGTGTCTTTTCCCAGGATCATACATAGTCTTTTCCCAGGAAAAGACATAGCTGCTTTAATCCCTTAAAGAGAGACTCCGTTCTTGCCCCTCTGGACTCTAATGCCACCCTTAGGAAATGAATTTGAAGTGCTGCATATTCCTAGCATCTTATGATTGGACGTAGTGTTTTCCCAAGATTTTGCTAAAGTAGAATGCTGCTTATAATTTGGGGACCATTTTGAGGACTTTGAGGTTTTAAAAAGACTTAGTGTTAGGATTTTGTTCCTGCCTGTCGATTGCTGCTTTCCCATACAATATCATCTTCCATTTCCCATCCTGTATAAAAGGGGCACGTGTTTTCCTTACCTTCTGAAAATTTGCTTGTCTGTGATCAAAATATTGATGCTAGAATAGCCAACTCCGAAATAATAATTATTGTAAAAGGAATCCTTGTTCTTTATAATGACTTTGATTATGCAACTTCTCTCTATTTAATCACTCCGTCAAACAACATGGATATTTATTTTCCTTACCTTGAAAAAAAACCGTGTTTTTCTAGTACTGGTAAAATACTATTGTTTTCCTTCGTGCTTCACCAGTTCTTTACCTAGGCATCTTACTGGGTTTAATGGAAGCTTATAGGCTTGATTGCGGTGAGTGTATGGCTATTGACTTCTATTGTCTAGTTGGCAGTTCAGTCAGATGTCATATCAAAGCAGTTTCCTTAACATTGCTGATTGGGAAAAAAAAATAATGTAAACTGAAACATGGAACTACCCTCCCTAATTCAATTCCTAGCACTTTCCCAATCTATCAGGCAAACTAATAAAATCCATAGCGTGTCATTTTCTCCTTTCCAGACAATATTCCTAAAGGTTTAAAAAACAATAATGCTCTGTTTGGAAACTGGGGAGTGGCATAAACTTTTGTTTAGAGGCTTAATAGATTGGAACTTAACTGGTCATGTGTCTTGGCTCATTGTTCTTTAATTGCAGGGAAGAAGCCAAATGTCGCTCTTAAGGGCTGTGTATTTGGTGTAATTTATTTTGCCTTTTGCAGTTTGCTGAGAAAAGTCTTGCAAATACCTCTGTTGTGCTCTAATAGTTGTGGAGAGAGGGTGCCTTAGCACCCCCTCTAATAAGAGTTGGGGTCTTCCTGGGAGCTTATATCATCAGCTATGATGTAGCTTCTTCTCATCCAGTCTTTCACAAATTCTTCTTCTTCTTCTTCTTCTTCTTCTTCTTCTTCTTCTTCTTCTTCTTCTTCTTCTTCTTCTTCTTCTTCTTCTTCTTCTTCTTCTTCTTCTTCTTCCTCCTCCTCCTCCTCCTCCTCCTCCTCCTCCTCCTCCTCCTCCTTCTTCTCCTCCTCCTCCTTCTCCTTCTCCTTCTCCTTCCTCCTCCTCTTCCTCCTCCCTAGTAGCTTTCCAAAGTTACCCATTTTTGATGCCAATCTCCTCTTCCTCCTCTATCACATGTGGTGTACTCTGAGCCAGTATTTCTCAACCTTGGCAATTTTAAGACTTGTGGACTTCAATTCCCAGAATTCTGAGAGTTGAAGTCCACACATCTTAAAAGCTGCCAAAGTTGGGAAACACTGCTCTGAACATTCCGACATACTGAATTTACATGGGTAACAAGAGAGACCTGAGTTAACTTCTCCTGTCTCACTGTCCTAGAGCAAGTCACGTAGGTGTTGTGGTTATGCCTATTTGCAAAGTCTGTGTATGTGTATATATGTTTGCTTATCATTATACAGTACATAAGAGAGTGGGAAATAATTTATGAGGTTTGTGGGGAGGGAGCCACTTTAATTCCTGCACAGTTTATCAGAAAGATATAGTACTGCTCTAAAAAAAACTCAGTTTTTACAGGTTTTTCCCCATAGTGCTTCCTCTGAGTTATAGTGCTATCTACCCATCCTTGACTTAGCAGAAAATGAAGCCAGCTAAAACTGGCTATCCCCAATTGCAGTTCCTTTTCTTGCCTTGATTACTTCTGTTCTCAGTCACTATTCCTGCCAGTCCCTTGACTTCCAGCCAAAGTGAGGAAATCAAACAGGTTTTGCACACTTTTAAGTGTCCTTAAATGGTTTTGAAATAAGAGGGGAAATGCCACTTTATCACTGATGTAATGAAGGACATCTTAATTCTCTCTGTAGAGTCCTTGGTGCTCTCTGAGCTTGGTTGTTGCTGGCAGACATTTCATTACCAGACTAGGTAACATTATCACTGCTGGTGAGTGTTGTGTTTGCTTCCTGCTTATATAAAGTAGGTTGCCCTGCCAGGGTTGGTAGGGAGCTGTGGTTTTCTCTTTCACAGTTCCTTGATTAAGGTATTGTTCTTTGCTTCACTGTTCAAGGAACTACCAACGGAAAAAAAATCACAACACACCAACATTGTCAGGACAAGCTACTCTATATAAGCAGAAAGCAAACAGAACACTCATCAGCACTGATGATGTTCTCTTGTCTGGTAATGAAATGTCTGACAGCAAAGAGCCAAACTCAGAGAGCACCAAGGACTCCACAGTTCCACTCTGAGCTATGTCTTTGGAGGTTCTCAGTCATCCAGGTCATGGTTGTCCCAAAAGTGCTTTTTTCAGGAGGCAACTGGACTTTCTTGTTCTTCCTTTGAAGACGTTTTGCTTCTCATCCAAGAAGCTTCTTCAGCTCTGACTGGATGATGGGGAATGGAAAGATTTATATTCCTTGCAGACAACTGGTCATTTGCATTCTTTTAGAGCAGGGGTGTCAAACTGCCGGCCTGCGGTCTGGATGCACCACAACGAAACCACGCCCACCCCATTGCTGGCAATGGGGGAAAAGTCGCGATACGTTGCAACACGTCCCATGACGTTGCGAGTTTGACACCCCTGTTTTAGAGAGTCATTGAGGCCAGTTGGAGGCTTACCTGTGTCCTCAGGGTCACCTGAGTAGGGCAAATGTGTGTAGAGCCTTCTTGGCTACAGGATGTTTTTCTGCCCTGTGTCCCTTCACTGTTGAAGACTGGCACAGGCTGTGTGAGCTATGTGTGTATTCTCCAATAATCCTATCTCCTATATGGTCTGGGGATAAGGGCAATCTCAGTGGAATGCTAAAAGAAAAAGAGGTCCCATAGCATGTATGTGCTATGATTAGGTATCCACGGGGACATGGCCTATATCAGGGGTGTTAAACTCACAATGTCACGTGACGTGTCGTGATGTATTGTGACTTTTTTGCCATTGCCAGCAATGGGATGGGCGCTGTTTCGCCATGACACATCTGGCCCGTGGGCCGGCAGTTTAACACCCCTGGCCTACATCCTCTGGAATAATGTTTCCAATAGCTGCCTCTAGCATACTTAGGAACATGCCACTTTGCAAATAAGCATTTTCAAGTCTACTGAAAGAAAGCATTTATATAAAGAACGCAGCATACAGGAATAATATTTATGTGTGCTTAACTAAACAAAAATAATGTTAGTGATGACTAGTGATGCATATATGCATGCATGCATGTATATGTATGTGTGTGTATATGTATAAACATACAGTATATGTATGTTTACGTATACAACATGTATGTCTGTGTGCACATTCACACACACATACAATAATATATAATATTTCAGTGTTATACAACTGTGGACAAGCTCTTGATTCTACATTAGTAAATTAGTCAATCATATAAATCATATATGTTACAAAACTAAAGAAAAAAGGGAGAAAAATCCAGGTAAGCTTGCATCATAGGCAAAACATATCCAGAAAACCTGATTGCCTCACTTGAATATCTTCTTTCTTAACCTCTCTGCGCTTTAAGGTGTTAGTTACCACCTTTAAAGCGATCCATGGCATCGGACCTGGCTACCTCCGAGACCGCCTTCTGCCACAGATTCCCTCCCATAGACCGGTACGCTCCCACAGAGCGGGCCTCCTCAGGGTGCCGTCGGCCAAGCAATGTAGGCTGGCGACCCCCAGGGGGAGGGCCTTCTCTGTGGGTGCCCCCACNGGAAACACAGCTGGTAATATTTGGTTTTAATTCGGCTTTTATCGGGGTTTATTTTTTTGTATTTTTGTATTTTTGTATTTTGTATTTTTTGTATTTTGTGTATATTATTTGTTTTTAATATGCTGTGAACCGCCCTGAGTCCTATGGGAGAAGGGCGGTATACAAATTAAAATAATAAATAAATAAATAAATAAATAAATAAAAAGAAACCTGAGCCAGATGTTGGCAAACAATATATATTGGGTGTCTGCTGCAGCAAATAAGGTGTAAATTTATTCTTCCACTGCTGTATAACATCGGGCTCTTCTGTATGCAAGAAACAAAGCAAAGGTGTATCGATCTATTTCTTTTAACTCAGCATTGGAAATAGATTCCCTGGGAAGATTCAAAGTTTCTGTAATCACATGGGGGCTGGGCAGGGTCATTATTTATGACCTTGGAGGTGGCAGAATTGTTTTCTTCCAGCACTGTAAGCTTGAATCCTTTTAAGTGGAGTTGCTGCTGCTGAACAGGCCTTGGACTTCGCTTCCAATTGTACAGGTGGTCCTTGACTTACGACCACAACGGAGCCCAACATTTCTGTTGCTAAGCGGGAACAGTTGTTAAGTGAGTTTTCCCCATTTTGCGAACTTTCTTGCTACGGTTGTGAAGTACATCGCTGCAGTTAGTAACACGGTTGCAGTGTTATCAATACAGTTGTTAAGTGAAACTGGCCTCCCCACTGACTTTGCTTGTCAGAAGGTTGCAAAAGGTGATCACATGATCCTGGGATCCTGCAACTGTCACAAACATGAGTCAGTTGTCAGGTGTCTGAATTTTAATCACGTGACCGTGGGGGACATTGCCCCCCTCGTAAGTGTGAAAAAACAGGTCACAAGTCCTTTTCCCAGTGCTGTTGTAACTTTGAGCGATCACTAAATGAAATAAATAAATAAATCACTAAATGATCACTGTTGTAAGTCGAGGACTATCTGTACTTAAACTTCAAGCTGCACAGTTCTAGATTTCTGCAATTTCTGTGACTTGTATCGGTTGCTTAGGATGGGTTTTTGAGAAGTTTCTCAAGTTCTGATCTACTCTAGTGTGACGCTATAGGAAGCAGTCTTGGCCATAGATCAGTAGGAGAACACGATTTGGGGAGATAGAAGGTCTCAGGAACAATTCTTGGTGTATCCAAGAGAGCTGAAAAATATTCTTCCTGAAGTTAACAATTCAGTGCCGGTGCTATTGGGTTAAATGTGCGAATGATCTGACATAGTATGAAACAGCCTTGTATTTTTCTAACGTAAGGGAACATATCTGTACAGCTAAAACCTTGGAGGGCATCTAATTCAACCTGCCACTCCTTACAGAATATACAGTGTAAGATGCAGCTAGAGCATCTCTGATATTGACCATTCTCCAGTTTGCTCTGTAGCCAGTCTTGGCTGAAGCCCTGGGAGAGGTCTTAAATCAGGGGTCTTCAAACTTGGCCCTTTTATGACTTGTGGACTTCAACTCCCAGAATTCCTCAGCCAGGCATGCCTGGCTGAGGAATTCTGGGAGTTGAAGTCCACAAGTCATAAAAGGGCCACGTTTGAAGACCCCTATCTTAAATCATCCCATAATTTAAAGCATAGATACAAAATGTGTGCACCCCCGTCCTTTGCTGCTCCCCAAAATGTCATGCACATACTTAAGGAACTTGTTGCATCCTTTAAACTTATATACAAAATTGTCTGACTTTTGTAAAGTAGCCCTTGATGTGTTGCTGCCCTTGATGTCTTCCTGCCGATGGATATTTTGCACGGAAGGTTCTATATTCAGAATAAGCAAATGCTGAAAAGAAAGATACAGGTAGTCCTTGACTTACAACCACAGTTGAGACCGGAATTCTGGTCATATCTAGTTGTGATCCTAAGTCGAGACACAGCATAAATGGACCTGGCTATTAAGCAAATCTCATGGTCATAAGTCCAAGTCCACTCTCCCGAATGGGCATTTTTTGCTGTTAAACAACTGGTCGTAAGTTGAAGAATACCTGTAATTTTCAAAGGAAAGAAGGACTGAGGATCTTTGGGGTGTGGGGCAGAGAATCGTTCCCATCACGAAATGAGAACTGTTGATCGGAACAGTAGATTGATTTTTTTTTTTAAAAAAAATATTCTCTTGTCCTCTTTCTCTCTCTTTTTCTTTTCTTTACCTTCTTCTTTCCCTCCTCCCTTTTTCCCCAGCCTACTCCACCCCAGGCACACCCCCTGCGAACCGCTTCGTGGGATTAGGACCACGGGATCCTGGCAGCATCTATCAGGCACAGGTGAGTATGAAGCACCTGCCTACAATAATTTACTTGCTGGGAAGGAGAGGCACAGTCAAACTTGCCTCCAGTGGCAGCCACACAAGAACCAAAGGTAACACCTTTCTAGTGAGGAGCCCTGGTGGCGCCGTGGTTAAAGTGCAGTACTGCAGGCAAATTCTGCCCACAGCCTGGAGTTCAATTCTGATGAACTTAAGCATAAAGTTTATTTAGCTTTCCATCCTTCCGAGATTGATAAAATGAGGACCCAGATTGGGGCAGGCAATATGCAAATAATGCTTCTCCATTGTAAACCACCCAGAGAGTGCTGCAAAGCAGTGGCCCCCCCAATCTTTTGGGCACCAGGGACCGTTTCCCTGGAGAGAGGTTTTTCTGTGGACCGGAGGGGGTGTGGTTTTGCATGCTGCCTGCATCGTGTGGATGGGGCTTTGCTTGTTTGCACAGCCCGGTTTCTGGCGTGCTGTGGCCCGATGCCAGTCCACGGACCGGGGTTGGGGGCCCCTGCTGTAAAGCAATATGGGTTGTATATATAAGCCTAAATGCTATTATTGCTATTCTTGGCCCCAGTAACTATTCCTTAGAGGTAAAAATGTCCAATTGAATATAGAGGTTATAGTTAAAAGCTACAGAGCAATTATAGTTAAAAGCTACAGAAAAATAAAAAGACAATACAGAGAAAAGGATATAAAAGAAAAATAGGAAAGAGAGAAAGATGGCTGGCTTGGGAATTCTGGGAGTTAAAGTCCACATATCTTAAAGTTGCTGAGGTGGAAAAACACAGATCTAAAAGTTCTTTTTAAGAACTGGTGTTTAATATATGAACATTGTTAAATGCCTATCTAGTGCAACATCCCATTTCCCCTATCGCCAGCCAGATGCCTCCTTGAAACCTTGCGAGGGACAGAGTTCGCACATAATGTCTCCCCACTTGCTTGAGTTCCAAGATTCACTAATCTGAGATACAGTATATATAATCCTTGCCTTATACAGGTAGACTTGAGAAATATTCTTTTTCTCAATCTCACAAGACTGTACGTACCCCAACATGTGGTCCTCCAGGTGGGGTTGGAGAAAATACTGTCAGATTTTACACCAAAATAGGATGGGTAGGCAACCTTGGCTTTTATGACTTGTGGACTTCAACTCCCAGAATTCCTGAGCCAGCTGGCTCAGGAATTTTGGGAGTAGAAGTCCATGAGTCATAAAAGAGCCAAGGTTGCCTACCCCTGTCCTAGACCAGTGGTGGCGAACCTATGGCACGGGTGCCAGAGGTGGCACGCAGAGCCCTTTCTGTGGGCACGCGTGCCATCGCCCCAGTCCTAGGTCTTCAGCTGGGTTTTATAAAACCTTTTCGCTTTAGGCCTCCGCCGCCATATGCAAAGAAAAAAGAAAAAAGATTCAATCAGTCAATTTTAATTTCTCGTGGGGAAAAAAAAGATCTTGCAAAGTTGGAATTGATTGATTGAACTTTTTAGTCCCATTCAGTCTGCTGTTACCACCACAGCCACGCCCACCCAATTGGCCACACCCAGCCAATGGGCCACACCCATCCGGCACCCGACGATGCATAAGTGGGTTTTGGGTTGCAGTTTGGGCACCCAGTCTCTAAAAGGTTCGCCATCACTGTCCTAGACCTAGAACTTGGAAATAGACTGCTTTTGAGCCTGAGGGTCTATTTCTCGGTGTAATGTTCGGTGGCTGCTGATTGAGCCTACCAAAAACTTCTAAAAAACAAAACAGGAAGTTGGATGGCTCAGCTTTACACGTTAGTGCAATCCAGAACTCTTATTTGTGGAAGTTGGAAGATGGATAAAAATGTCCTCTGGAAACCCCTTCGTGCCTTCCGTGTTGCACTGCCGTTCTGGGGGTCATTTCCTGACCTTTCATTATGGTTCACTCCCAAATTACAGTCCCTTTTCATCTCTGATGCTGTCCTCTGTATCTTGGCTCCGAGCTGAGGTCTATTTGGCTTCTCTGGTATCAATCCTGCCAGGATTCTGCCTGGCACTTTCCCAGGCCCCTCGAGGGGAAACTCGGCGGTTTTTACAATTACTTTTGCATGCCTCTGGAAAAAACAACAACAAAGCGCAGGCGCGCACATATGCACACTCACAGCCTTGACAGGGAGCAGGTTCAGAGGCCAAAGCTAACCTTGGTCTTTCCTCCTTACCCTCCCTCTGCCTGGCCTCTTAAGAGACAATTGGCGGGTGTGCTTAACATGATGGCTCCTGGCCAATGGGATTCCTTTCCTTCCCCTCTGGCGTTGTTGGAGCCTGGCATCAGCCATTAGTTGCTGCTCTGGCCGAAGCCGTGACGAAGACTTCCGGGTATCACAGACAGTGCCTTCCCCCAAGCAATAACAACTCCAGTATGTACTTCCTTCTGCAAGTGGCTTTAAGGATTATTTTGGAATCGGCTTTTTCCTTCCTTCCTTCCTTCCTCCTCTCTGGCATCTTGACCATCAAGGTGTAAGAAATATGACCCCAGGTTGTCGGATTCCATGGGTGGGTGGGTGCTCTGTGGGAGAGGCTGGGTTTGCAGCTAACTTATTAACTCTTGAATCCGGCCCTGCAAAACCTGAGGCCTGCAGAGCTGAACACGGGAGCCTGACCAGCCTTGGCAGCCTGAGAAATCTTTGAGGCTGCAAAATAGAGGAAGCGGGTGTCAAATGTCCAGCTCTTGAAGGTAGCAGGACGTAAACAAACAGAAGGACTGAAGTGAACTCCCTTCCCTTTCCCTGCTTCTTTGCTTATTGCTAGTGAGCTAACTCTTCAGTTTTGAAAAAGGAAGAAGGCATCACAGTGAAGCCTCGGCAATCTCAAGCTGCTTTCTTAGAATCATAAAATCATAGGGCTAGATTTACAGTGTTTCTCAACCTTGACTACTTTAAGATGGGTGGACTTCAACTCCCAGAATTCCCCAGCCAGCAAATGCTGGCTGGGGAATTCTGGGAGTTGACGTCCACCCATCTTAAAGTTGTCAAGGTTGAGAAACACTGGGCTAGAAGGTACTTTGTAGGTCTCCTGGTCCAACCCTTTGCCCAAGGCAGGGGACTTATACCATCCCGGACAAATGGCTGCCCAATCTTGTCTTCAAAACCTCCAGTGATAGAGCAACTACAACTCCAGGAGGCAAGCTGTTCCATTGATTAATTGCTCTCAATGTCAGGACATTCCTCCTTATTCTGCTGCTGCTACTTCCATAGTGCTCAAATTTAGTCAATCTAGAAGACCGAGGTAGTCTCTTCTACTTTTAGATAGAACTTTCAGGCATTTTAATAATTTTCTATGTATTATGAATAGAATAGAAATAGAAATAGAAATAGAAATAGACTAGACTAGACTAGACTAGAATAGAATAGAATAGAATAGAATAGAATAGAATAGAATAGAATAGAGCTGGAAGGGACCTTGAAGACAGGCAGCTGTATATAGGCAAGCTCCCTAATCACCTAGCATTTTAACTCTGATGATGTCAGTAGTTTGGCTGATGAAAGCTCAGTAAATAACCTTTTTACTCACAGGCTTGTTTATATTAAACAGTCCTGTTTATTTTATCCTGGTGTTCGTTTTTCTTATATAATAATAATAATAATAATAATAATAATAATAATAATAATAATAATAATAATAATAATAATAATAATAATAATAATAATAATAATAATAATAATAATAATATAGGAAGCTCCTTGCAGGAAGGTATGAAACCTTGTGCTGGAATTAAGTATCAAGAGGTTAAATCCATGTCACCTCTTGTCCATTGTTTATGAACTCCAAAACAAATTGTTGGGTAAACAAAACGGGACTTCTCAGTGAAGAGAGCTGCAATTAGTGTTGCACGTGTACTTCTGCACACAAAGTCTTTTGATAATGATAATCACAATAATAATGCAAGGAGATTTTCTACTCTGCTTTCAATAGGCAAGAGACACCCAGGTGCTCGCTGTCTCCCTTTGTCCATCATTTTTGTGCATGCTTTAATCCGTTATGTGGTTTGAAAACTCCCCAAGGAAGGGGGGGGGGAAACCCCCCGCTTCTGATTGCAGAGAGAGCAAGTACAAAGCAGTGAAGGCCGCCACATTCAGGCTGCAGTTGTGCAGTTCAGAAAGATCATTGAGAGAGAGAATCTCACCAGGTACTGCTGACTCTGCAAATGCTGCCTGAACGTTGTAAGAATTATAGCGTAGTCCCCCACCCCCATTGTGATGGGCGTCATCCAGATTTACCAATACAGCTATCTAATAAATATAGGAATGTGCATAGTCTAGGTTAAAAATTAAAAAAAATAATTACAAATTAAAAAGCTACTAAAAACCAGGAGATTGTTAGTGCTACTCCCGCCTTAGGCATGAATGAGGGTGGGGTTAAAAACTAAAAAAATAATTATCTGCCCAAATAGCCCACATTTTTGCAACAAGGAAAGTCAATCTTCTGTGGACAATATCAGTTATATTTGTTGGCAGGTCTAGTGATGAGGGAACTTTGAATGAGATTTGGATTCAACTCTTTTAATCAGTCCTGATGCTCACTTGGCCAATCTGAAGTCAATTCTCTTTACTCTTCTAAATGCAGCTAATGTTGGGGGAAAGAGACAGGAAGAAACATTATGAAAATTAATCTATTTTAATCCTATGTTTTATCCAAAAGTACCATGGATATGTTCTTTTCCTCATTTATTACAGGGCAGGACTGATTCTGGTTCTGATAATCCAAAAGATCAGTAGAATTGGGTATGTCTAGTTTAATGAAGAGAAGGACGAGGGGGGACATAATAGCAGTATTCCAATATCTCAGGGGCTGCCACAAAGAAGAGGGAGTCAAGCTATTCTCCAAAGCGCCTGAAAGCAGGACAAAAAGCAATGGATGGAAACTAATCAAGGAGAGAAGCAACCTAGAACTAAGGAGAAACTTCCTGACAGTTAGAACAATTAACCAGTGGAACAACCTGCCTCCAGAAGTGGTGAATGCTCCAACACTGGAAGTTTTTAAGAAGACACTGGACAGCCATTTGTCTGAAATGGTATAGGGTTTCCTGCCTGAGCAGGGGGTTGGACTAGATGACCTCCAAGGTCCCTTTCAACTTTATTATTATTATTATTATTATTATTATTATTATTATTATTATTATTATTATTATTATTATTATACCTACTGGGGAGAAAAAAGTTTATCACTTGGGATGCTTGAGATTCTAGCAGATATTTAAGTATTCATCAAATTTATGTAGCCACCCATCTCACAAGAAGTGATTTTGAGTGGCACATATAAAACAATGCGTATATAAAAACAGATATATTCTATATACATTTCAGAGTTTGCCTATATATTTCATCAGGGCTAGAGTCTTCATTATATCAAATTTAAAATGAGATTCTTAGGAAAAAATGAAATGATTGGGGTTATTTTACAGAATTCTAGCTTTGCTACTGCTAGGGATGGGCTAGAAATATCTTGTGGGTGTTTGAAGGATGTCTTCTAACAGAAATCTTACTTGGGATTAATTAATTTATTTATTTTTTTAAAAAAGAAATCCATGGGTTGTTAGGAACATGTAGTCTGTGCCCTGAACAACAGTTCAGCACTTTTTAATTTTTTTATATTTCTTCGTGGCATGTACAAGCAGTATTGCAGTGACTTAAACCCAGAAATTAAATTTATCAAAAATGAGAGAAGCACAAGGAGAAGCTTGTACTGCCCCCTGCTGGAAATAAGTATAAAAACCCCCCAGCAAATATGTATTTAAACAAGCAAACAAACCTTTCAACCATAGTTGCTGGTAGCCAGACATGAAGAATAGCCAACATTAAATTCCCATCTGGTTTCCAATTCTAATTAAAGCCTTTTTGAGGCTGAACTAGTTACATTTCCTTGAGATCCTGTCCCTGGCCAAGCTACCTTGAGAAAATACAAAACTAGCACGCAAGCTGCCAAGATCTTATAGGAAACTATCCACAGGACTACCTCGTCTCTCTTGGAGCCTCAGATGTCCAGAGTATGAACTTGCTAGATGTGTGTTTGGTGTCCTTGGCCTTGTGACATTAGCAAAAGTCTCTTCCGGAGCACTTAAGTCCTCCTGCTACTCCACCAGGCCAAGAATGCCTGGTTTTTTTCACAAATGAAGGTGAAGATACAAGTCCCAGGATAATGTTGCAGGATCCAATCTAGGTTGATCACCCAGATCTGAGGTTTTGTCTTCCGAGTTTTCAGACTTGTGCTGGAGCCCATCCTCTGTGTGCTTTGGGCTATTTTGTGTATAGTATTTATATGGTGCCTGTTGTGTGTAGCTTTTTAGATGTAGATTGGGGTGTTGATGGCCGGCTATTAAGTCCTTGGCTGTTGTTTCCTTGTGCTGCCAAACTCCCACTTTCTAAGTACTTGATAAGCTGGGGGTAAATCAACACTCCTATTGACTGACGAGAAGGCCCTTTCCCAGGCTTCCATCACTTTCCTGGCTGTTTTTGTGCCTGTTCGTTCAACAATCTTAGTAGCTGCAAAACTGAATGTGTGTCCCTTGTTTATTGCAAAGTCCAAAAGCTCAGAAGACAAAACCTCTGGCCTGGTGCCTGACCCAGATTGGATCCTGCATGTTTTTTTAGTCTGAAGTCTTGCCTGCTTGTTTGGAGAGCAGGATCCAGGAAATGTTGCTTGACTCAAATTCATTATTATGAATTGTTATTTGTAATTTCAGATGAATTCAACAGCTCCCAGAATCTCCTAATGTATAATTTTGGTTTCCCTTAGCCCAGTTAGAAAAATCAATTTTCCTATGGGCACCACTCAGTTTCAAACAATTTTGGTTGTTTACTGAACTGAAATCTATTGAAACAAGTGCTGAACCAAGTTGAGTTTTTTATGTTTTTATGAGCTATGTAGAGCAGGGCTTTTCAACCTTTTCACCCATTGTACCACTTTTAGGATATGGCAATATCCGAGTACCACCAGTCACCTAGCAAGGTGTCAAAAACTTGATGACCCCCCCCCCCCCAAAAAGGAAAAAAGTGATAAAGTACAGGTAATCCTCGACTTACAACAGTTCGCTTAGTGACTGTTCGAAGTTACAATGGCACTGAAAAAAGTGGCCCCCCAAGGCACAGCCGAGCAAGACACCTGCCTGCCCTCATGAGAGCGGTGCTCTCATTCCCCTCCCCCACTACCACTTTTCTAGGATGGTCACCTACCACCTGCCACATGCCAATGTACCACAGGTGGTACCCGTACCACTGGTTGAAAAGCCCTGATGTAGAGTATAGCTGGGATATAAACATTTTACAGAAATATATCAAGCTCTTTTCACATGCTCAGAGGCTCCACTGTCTAAGCCTGGTGCACTCAGAAAAAAACAGCATTAATTGGAAATGTATCAATCTCATTTGGGAGAAAAATTTGAATTTCCTATATAGATTGGGGCAGTGTAAAACTTACTGGTCCTTCATACACAACTCCTTTTTGCAGCCATGAAAAGCAAGAATCGCTGGAAGGGATATATTATAATAACAATAATAATAACAACAATAACAATAATAAAGTTGGAAGGGACCTTGGAGGTCATCTAGTCCAACCCCTGCTCAGGCAGGAAACCCTATACCATTTCAGAAAATGGCTGTTCAGTCTCTTCTTAAAAACTTCCAGTGTTGGAGCATTCACCGCTTCTGGAGGCAGGTTGTTCCACTGGTTAATTGTTCTGTCAGGAAGTTTCTCCTTAGTTCTAGATTGTTTCTCTCCTTGATTACTTTCCATCCCTTGCTTCTTGTCCTGCCTTCAGGCACTTTGGAGAATAGCTTGACTCTCTCTTCTTTGTGGCAGCCCCTGAGATACTGGAACACTGCTATCATGTCAACCCTAGTCCTTTTCTTCATTAAACTAGACATACCCAATTCCTGCAACCATTCCTTATATGTTTAAGCCTCCAGTCCCCCAATCATCTTTGTTTCTCTTCTCTGTATTCTTTCTAGAGTCTCAACATCTTTTTTACATCGTGGTGACCAAGACCGAGTGGCTGTGGTTACCGGCGTCTCGGCATAGTCAGCTGAGTCCATCGCTGACTATAGGGGGCGAAACTTTGGCCCCCTCGGAGAGGGTACGCAACTTGGGCGTCCTCCTGGATTCGCGGCTGACGCTGGATGACCAGTTGTCGGCCGTGACCAGGGGGGCGTTTTATCAGGTACGCCTGATTCACCAGTT
>NW_015386393.1:5033399-5066929 GCF_001527695.2 Protobothrops mucrosquamatus
TTCTCACCTACATCGTCCACAAGGGACGACTCGGGAACTCAACTCCTACCTCGGGCAGCTCACCTATCCCCCTATGCCCAGGGGAAAGGTATCAAGCCGTTTGACAGCTGATGCAGGCTGTCAAAACGGCTTTTACGCAGAAACAGGCGGGAGCAGCAAACAGCTGCGTCCAGCGAAGTCGCCTGCCACCGGAAGTCACAGTTACTACTATTGAGCAAGGTACCACCTGTACTATACCTGTGCATTTGGTTTTTCTTGCCTAAATGTAGAACCTTCCTTTTTTCACAATTGAATTTCATTTTGTTAGATAGCGCCCAGTGTTCAACTCTGTCCAGATCCTCCTGTATCTTAAGCCTATCTTCTGGAGTGTTGGCTATTCCTGCCAGCTTGGTGTTGTCTGCAAATTTGATGAGTTCCCCATCTATCCCCTCATCCAAATTATTCATGAAGATGTTGAAGAGCACTGGGCCTAGAACAGAGCCCTGGGGCACCCCACTACACACTTCCCTACATGTAGATGTGGTTCCATTAAGGACCACACGCTGAGTACGGCCGGTCAGCCAGCTACGAATCCATCTGGTGGTGATGCTGTCTAACCCATATTTTTCTATCTTATAAAGTAATAGGTTGTGATCTACTTTATCAAATGCCTTACTGAAGTCCAAGTAAATTATATCCACAGCATTCCTCTGGTCCACTAATTTTATCACTTGGTCAAAGAATGCAATAAGATTTGTCTGCCATGATCTGTTTTTGACAATGTTGGCTTTTAGTAATGACTTTGTTTGCCTCTAGGTGTTCGCTGATTCGTTATTTGATTATCTTTTCCAGAATCTTCCCAGGTATTGAGATCAGGCTGATAGGTCTGTAGTTTCCTGGATCTATTTTTTCCCTTTTTTGAAGATGGGAACTACATCAGCTCTTTTCCCGTCCTCTGGTAGTTCCCCAGTGCTCCAGGATCTTTGAAAAATATAGTTCAGTGGTTCTGAGATCACATCTGCCAGTTCCTTGAGAGCCTTGGGGTGTAATCCATCTGGTCCTGGTGATTTGAACTTGTCTAGGCTGGAGAGGTGCTCACTTACTATTTTCTTGCCTATCTTAACTTGTGTTTTTAATCTGTTTTTTATGGTACTGTTTTTGATAGGTTAAGCTGTTTTTTCCCTTTGTGTAAAGACAGATGCAAAAAACGAGTTAAATAGTTCTGCTTTCTCCCTGTTGCTTGTCACCTACTTGCCACTTTCTCCCACTAATGGACCAATCATTTCCTTAACTCTTTTCTTGTTTTTTACATGTTGAAAGAAGCTTTTTTTGTTATTTTTGACTTTGGTCGCAAGCCTTAGTTCATTTTGAGCCTTAGCTTTCCTCACTTCGTCTTTGCAGGCTCGGGCTATTTGCTGATATTCTGCCTTAATTATGTGCCCCTCTTTCCACTTGTTATACTTGTCCTTTTTGTCTTTCAGTTTATCAGAGAGTTCTTTATGCAGCTATGCTGGTTTCTTTTGAGAGCTGTTATTTTTCTTCTTTGTTGGTATTGTGCTAGACTGGGCTTTTATTATCTCACTTTTCAAAATTTCCTAAGCTTCTTGAGTTGTTTTCCCTTTGAGGATTCTCATCCATGGAATCCTTCCCAAGCTCTCTCTAAGTTTATTGAAATTAGCTCTCTTAAAGTCCAAGACTCTTGTTTGACTGTGTTCCATTGCTTTGTAGGGGTGCTCAACATATTTGACAATCTCAGTGATATGTGAAAACCAGTTTGGTCTAGTGGTTTTGGAACCAGGTTAAAAACCAGAAGAACTTGAGTTCTAGTCTATTCTTAGGTATAAAGCCAGCTGGGAGATCTTGGGGCATTCCTTCTCCCTCAACCCTAGGAAGTAAAAAGCAATAGCAAAACACTTGCCAAGAAAACTGCAGGGACCAATCCAGACAGTCACCAAGACTCAAGACTGACATGAAGGCACCCCTCACCCAAATCAGCAGATTTGCTTTAGATCATGGGCTATATTACAATATGGAAGTGGAACAAGAACAGAGAATTCAGAAGGACAAAGTCAAACATTAACAATATTTTATAATTTAATTTAATGGTAACAAGATATCAATGTTATGATGTCTTCTTATATGTTTTATAATGTATAGGAGAAGAGCCATGGTAGTCTATCATACTCCCTGCCACCACCACCACCCCAAAAAAAATCAGGATTCTTGGGAGTACTTTTTCCAATGAAAAATCTTTTAGGTCTTTTATTAAAAGGCCTAAGATTTCATATGCTGCAACAGTTGGAAAAGGTACTCCCAGATTCCTGATTACATGTATTTTAATGATTTCATTTCCATGGGGGTTACATATTTGGGCTGCAAAAATCTGGAGAACCACTAATAGCAGCACTGAGATACCTAATACCTCTTTCCTGAAACCTTGTGATGGTCTGGATTTTGGCAGCTCAAATATGGTAAGCCTGTTCCTTCTGGTCGCATTAAAAGTTACAATACTGGCAATTTGGGGAAGTGTTTTGAAGGCTACGTCCATGGCTTTTAGATGCCCGGTTTAGTTTCAGGGCCTCAGATTTTGATATTCAATGTCTACTGAATATGAAGAAGAGTTGCAGGAATTTGGTATGTCTAGTTTAATGAAAAGAAGAACTAGGGGTGATATGGTATCAATGTCGCAATATATAAGGGGTGCCACAAAGAAGAAGAGGTCCACCAATTCTTCAAAGCACCTGAAGGCAGAACAAGAAGCAACGGATGAAAACTAATCAAGGGGAGAACCAACCTAGAACTAAGGAGAAATTTGGACAACCATTTATCTGTAAGGATATAGGGTTTCCTGCCTGAGCAGGGGGTTATAATAATAATAATAATAATAATAATAATAATAATAATAATAATAATAATAATAATAATAATAATAATAATAATAATAATAATAATAATAATAATAATAATAATAATAGTAAAGTTGGAAGGGACCTTGAAGGTCATCTAGTCCAACCNAAAAACTTCCAGTGTTGGAGCATTCACCGCTTCTGGAGGCAGGTTGTTCCACTGGTTAATTGTTCTCACTGTCAGGAAGTTTCTCCTTAGTTCTAGGTTGCTTCTCTCCTTGATTAGTTTCCACCCGTTGCTTCTTGTCCTGCCTTCAGGCGCCTTGGAGAATAGCTTGACTCCCTCTTCTTTGTGGCAGCCCCTGAGACGTTGGAACACTGCTATCATGTCCCCCCTCTTCCTTCTCTTCATTAAACTAGACATACCCAATTCCAGCAACCGTTCCTTATATGCTTTAGCCTCCAGTCCCCTAATCATCTTTGTTGCTCTTCTCTGTACTCTGTTAGACTAGAAGATCTCCAAGGTCCCTTCCAACTCTGTTATTCTATTCAGTTAAAAAAAAAAGTTGCCCTTTGGCAGGACAGCTTGTAGATGCTCACTGATTTCGGAGAGGGCTCAGAGCCATCAAACCTTCTTCATTTCTTCTTTCTCTTCCTCACACATTCTCCAAGCATCCCTCCTCTATTGCTGGATCTCTTCAGCCACCCTAAAGCTGTTTGTGGGCACACCCTTAGTGTGGTTTTTGTGGGCAGTTTCCTTCTTTGTGCAGTCATGATCTGTTGACCTCTCCTCTCTCGAGTTTCCTGCTTCCAAAGTAATTCCACAAATTATAAAGCCCCACTCAGCAAAACCAAGGAGCAAATTAGAGTTTTGGCAGCGCTGACTTGGAAGGCCACGGGGAAGTTGCAAGCATTCATCTGTTTTGTTGTTTACCAAGCAGAGGTATTTGATGGGAAAGTGAGAGACTGAACCTTTTTGCTGCTTACAATACCAACAGAGAAGAGTTCTGCTCATACTGCTTGCTCAGGAGATAGTAAGTAGAGGAGTTTTTGGAACTGGCAGCCGGATTAAAAAAACCCAGAATAGATGGCAAATTTGTCCAGGGCCCTGCCCTCCAAGTGTTAAAAATTCAGCATTGAAATGTCACCATACTCATTATCGCTTCACGAAATTCTGATTTGTACGTAGGCTCTGATTCACTCATCAGCTGCTAGTTCCTGAGAAGTCTGGCTTTTCTTTTTTTAATGAAATAAATCCTGTCTTTGAGGAGTTATGAATTATCTGACGCCAGAATTGTAAGAAAAGACTTCCATTGACAAAATCTTGACCTGGGTTCCTGACCTACTATTGTTTTCACTATCCAGTTTAGATGCTAGGACTCAACTACAGCTAGATGGGAAGTTGGCCAGAAGACCCAGTTGGCTTTGGATCTGACAGATTCTTGGAAGCAAGGCCACTTAATGAATGAATATCTTAGATCCTAACCATGAGGGGGTAGTTTGCATCCAAATTCTGTTGGCTGACTGTTGGGAAAAATGAGAAAACCTGGAGATCCGTTATGAAAAAAACATGGCTGGGTGGAATCATCAATAGGAACATATTTGAACTTTGTCCAGATCCTACTTGCTACTTCTAATGAGTATATAGATCCTGTATTCTCAGAGCAATCTCTCTCTAAATTCCCGGAAGGAGGTGGAGGGGAGGGGCAGTGGAGTGAAGTTATATTTGTGTCCTTTTTGTGGACACTCCAAAGGTTGATATCTGGCTCTTATCCTGGACTAGATTGTTTGTTTTTCCCCTTTCGTCCAGTCAGTGGCCAAATTTCCTTCACTTTGATTTATAACTAGACTTGGCAGATTAATTTTTAAAAGTAGTAACAAAAAAAGCAGTTGGAAATGGTTCTGTTTATTTTAATCTTAATTTTGGACTTCATCATAATCCACAAGACCTCTCTAGGATAGCGATCATATTGTCCCAACATCTGTCCTCCACAAAGTACATCCAGCAAAATCCTAGGCATAAGGAACATCCTAAAACTCACTAGGAATGTGTTTTTCCCCAGGTGTTGCTGCCTTTTTATGGGCAAATCCACACAATCTCCTTGCCTTGGTTGCAAAATGGTCCACTAACCATTTCTGGAAATACGTCCACGAGCCATCACCTATATCAGTGTTTACCAACCTCAGCAACTTTAAGATGTATGGACTTAAACTCCCAGAATTCCAGACCCATGGTTGGCTGGGGAATTCTGGGAATTGAAGTGTGGCAGCAGCTCAGTACAGACCTGTTCTGGGTCCATGGGAAGGGTGTGCTGTGGGGGCAATCTAATTTCCTGCCTGCTTCAAAAAGTGAGGTGAGGAAGGAGATCAAAGCCAACATGTGGATGTGCTCATACTTATGGGAAACTGTGATTTCTAATTCCGCCTTAGGCATGGAAGCCAACTGGATGACTTTGGGTCAGTCACTCTTTCTCAGCCAAAGGTGGCTGTTGCGAGGAAAATGGGAGGAGGAAGTAATATAGTGTGTGTTTACTACCTTGAGTTATTTATAAAAGTAATCAAGGTGGGATAGAAAGAGAGAGAGAGAGAAAGAAAGAAAGAGGAAGGAAGGAAGGTAAGTAGATCACTATGCGGGGTCCTTGGTGCCCTCTGAGTTCAGTTATTTTCTTGCAGACGTTTCATTACCCAAACTAGGTAACATCATCAGTGTTTAGCAGTGATTAGCATACTGTTAAGCTGTAGATCAGGGGTGTCAAACTCAATTTCATTGAGGGCCGCATCAGCATTGCGGTTGCCCTTGGGGGGCCAGGTGGGTGTGGCCAGGGTGGGTGCGGCCCACTGGGTGGGCGTGGATGTAGTGGGTGTGGCCTACTGGTGGGCATGGCCAGTTCTACGTTGTTCGTGTCAAGGGTGCCTGTGGGGGGCCTGGGCAGGAGTGGGACAGATCTGAGGGTCTCTGGCAGAAGGGGGTGGGACCAGGGCAAGCGCCAAGGCATGGTCCATTTCTTCATTCCTCACAAAGGGTGACACCTCCCCAGCATGCACCCAGGGGGCGGGGCCAACGCGGCAGGGGCTGGTTCCTCGCTGTTTCCAGACGGCCTTGTGGAGCTAAGACTGAATGCGTTTCAGCATAGATGGCCACCACAAAATTGTACATTGGTTCCCGGCCAGTCTGGGCCAGGGCCAAGGCCAAGGCAGCAGGGGCTGTTCCCTCACTGTTTCCAAGATGGCTTCACGGGCCACATGAAACCACTTCACGGGCCGCATCCGGCCCCCGGGCTTTGTGTTTGACATATCTGCTGTAGATGAAGGTACCCAGTTTGGGTAATGAAATGTCTGTGAGCAAACAACCAGGCTCAGAGGGCACCACGGACCCCTCTTTTCAACCCTGGGGTTCAAATAGCCCCCTTTATAAAAGTCGGTATGGCAGCCAGATGGAGGGAAAGGAGTTCATTATAAAAATCTAAGCAGGGAGAATCGTTCAGGGAAAAGGGTGTTCATTTCTTACTGAAGGTGGCTGCTATGATACGGGTGAAGCCCTTTTCACTAGATGTTGAAGTTCGTGTCAAAATGCACATTCCGCTTCGATGTCCCTGTGAATAGATACTTGGGTAAGTGGGTGGGTGAGGAAACCTGGAGATCTAGGTGCCTTCCCACCTTAGTAATTTGTTTTCAATCTTTTTTTCCCCAGTCCTGGTATCTAGGCTAGTTGCAGCTTCCATCTGCATCATCATCATCATCACCATCATCTTCCTTTCCTCCCCCCGGGCTTTGGGCTTCCTTTGAGGAGAACAGTGCAGCCCTCCCACCCTTGGCCCAAACCTTGGGGGCAGCATGGAGAGAGAGAGAGAGAAAGGAAAAAAGAAAGAAAGAGCACGAATTAACATCAACATCATGAAGAGACATCACAGAAGGACAGAAGGAAGGGAAGGGGAAAAAGCTCAAACTTCTTTTTAAAAGATTAAAAAAAAAAAAAACAGAAAAAGACCCTGCTTTCCAGCCATCCCGACTGCGACTTTCCTGAACTGAGCAAAATTCAAGCAGGCAGCTCTCCCAGGGGAGGCCTTTTGACCAGAAGCACTACACGCCTTTCGGAGGGCCTGGTTTTCCCCCATCCTTCCTGCCAGTCCCTGGCCAGCTGGAATTCCTGTCTGTCTCATACTCAAAAGGGATGTATATGCAAAAGTTTCTGATTATCTTCTCCATCTCTTGTGAGTAGAAAAAAAAATAATAATAATCTGGCCTGCTGCAGAACCCTCCCCTCTTCTTCTTTTCTATGCTCAACGCCCTCCCTGCTTCTCCTCCTTTGGGAATGGGGTCAGCGTGACCAAGAGACTGCACTACAAGCCATCTAGACTGGTCAAGCAGCTGAAGACGGGCCAAGGTCGAGATGCAACGTGAGCTAATTTCCCCCCCTCGAGAGAAAGAGAGAGAGAGAGGGAGGAAAAAGTTCAAATGCTGGGCACCTTTTTCAGTCTATCGAATTTGTCCTCCTCTCCCCCCCCACCCCACCCCGGAAATCTCTGTGTTGCTTTCAGAATGGGGGCTTGCGGGTCTCCAGCACTTAACTGACGTGGTGTGAGCAGGACTTCTCTGGTGGAGAAGAAGGGGACACGTGGCTTGTTTTCTGCACTCCTCTCCCAGAATGCTTTGCGCTTTAGTGTCAAAAGACATCCCCCCCCTTTTTTTTTTTTTGAATGGGTTTGAGTGCCAATGGTGTGGGGCGGGGAAAGGGAAGGAGGCGGGTTGGTTTGACGGAGTCTGTTATTGTGGGAGAAGGGAACAGATGCAAGCCACTTAAATTTAACTTTGTTGTTGTCGACTTCGTGCAATCCTGAACCAGATGGTTTGGAATGGTGGCGGGTTTCGATTTTTGTCTGGGGGTGGGGAAGACATTGGAACTTGGCTGTGAATGTTGAAACCACGCATGTGTCGTTGGGTTGGGCTGGAATGAACTCTGGGGGGGGGAAGGGGGGGCGTTTCTTCAAGGGTGGGGTGAGGAAAGGATTTGCTACTACACTGTGTTTCAACAGCACCCCCCAACGCCCCTTGCTGCAACTCTGCCATGACCATAGGTCTGTCTAACCCTTGCCTTAAAGTTGGACCAAGGCTGAGAGATGGGCTCTTTCTCCTCAGCCTGTATGGACTTTTGTCAGCCTGTTCTCTTATGGGGAAGGAATTGCTCCTGGAGGTGGAGTGGGGACATGCACCCACAGCCTGCAGGTTCTCTTCAAAATGGCTTCTGCCCAGCTTTAACATCCTTTCTTCAAAAGGCGGGCAGCCAGTCCGATGAACACCAGCAGGGACCTGTGCGACTTGTCGAATCTCTGATTCGGGTGGGGGGGGAGAGAGGAAGACATTGAGTGGGGGGGGAGGGTGTCAGTGGATCAGCAGGGCTTCGCTTTCTCTCCCCCTCCCCCCACTCCTGAGCTTCCAACTTTGTGTACAAAGAGCTATGCATGCCCTTGTAGACCAGCTTCGAGATGATTTTGATGACTGCTAATATGGATTGCACATTTTTTTTTTGGTAAGAAATGCACTTTTGAAGAGGAGGGAGAGGAGAAAAGCAACCGGGAGGGTGGAGGGATAAGGAAGGTAAATCTAGAGTGTATCTGTAATTTGTGTGGAGAGGATCAGCGTCCAATCCACTGTGACGGGATGGTGCAAAGTGGGGCCTTACGCAGAAACCTTTCAGAACGTGAGGAAGAAAAAAACAAAACAGATTCAGTAGGAGCAGAGGAGGGGGGGATGCCCCCTTCCACCATTGCCCCTTCATAGAGAACTCTATCTCTTCTTGCCCCTAACCCACCAGACATGCAAGCCCCAAGGTGGAGCCTAGAAGCCATCTAGGACTGGTTCAAGTGCCTACATTTTAATGCTCCAGTCCTTTTGCTGAGTTATGGAAAGCGGCATTCGTAATGGAGACTCTCCCCCCCCTCCCCCGGGGCAGGGGCAGGCTGAGCAATGGCACTCCATCCAATTCACTTTGAAACGAAACCCACCCATCCCCATCCCTCCTTCCTAGCAGACACCAAAGCTTTACAGGCCATGGATCAGACTTCCTTGAACTCAGCCAAGATTGGGGTGCCAGAGTTTGGCTCCAAGTCCTCTGTGAGGGCCAGGTGGACAGCTGATGAACTGGTCAGTCCATGTTGGCTTCTGGACAATCTTCCTCCGAAGGCTGGTGCCATCCGCCATGATTCTAAAAGCATTTGTAATGTTTCCTCCTCCGTGTGCCAAACTGTCAAGATTTCAGAGGAATCTCATTGAGGCAGAGGAATCTATCCCAGATGACATCCTGGAGTGGATTTGAATTGGAAAGCAGAATGAGATCAATGAATTGCAAGGGACAGTTCATCGGAAAACCCAAGAAAACATCAGTATCTTCACATGAAATGCTTCAACCACAGACAAATGGATTTGTAGAGCTAACCTAGCCATACGTTGGCCTAAGTCACAGGGGTGAAAAACTATGGCCCTTTTATGACTTGCTGGTTCAGGAATTCTGGGAGTAGAAGTCCACAAGTCATAAAGAGGCCATAGTTCCCCACCTCTGGCCTAAGTCAATGGCCAACTTTTACTCCTTAGAAAGTGGTGGGAATTTAGTATATATCACTAATGGAGTGGCTATCCAGCAGACTTCAATTAGTTAAATGATGGTTCTTTTTTCCAGGGAATTTGCAGGAATTGTAGTCCTTTGAGGGATTTTTAATGGAATTCTTCTCCCCTCATACTACGTGTACCAGGATTCTTTGAGAGAGTATTCACATCTTTTCTTGTAGTTGCCTTTGTACTGTGCTCTATGAAATAAGAAGAAAACATTTCAATCTTCTCCAGGATGGAAAGATGACAAAAATTTGGACAACCAACACTAATCTTCAGTTCTTTGCACCTTGATACATTTCTCTGAACTTCCAAGAGGAATGCATATCCTATTCCATGTACGTGAACAAATACTCCCAATATAGAAGTATAAATTTCTTTCCTAACTTTCAGAGTGAACCTGTTGCCGTGTACAAAGGACATCTAGGATTGGGTGACTTTTATTTTTATTTTTATTTTTTTTCTGGTATGGGAGAAGTAGTTTTTTTTCTTCTTCTTATGTGTCCCAACAGGCTCAAGATGTTCCAGATTTTTCCAATGATGTCCAGAGGAACACATGTAATTGATTTAAAAAAAAAAAAGAGAAGAAACTATAACACCCCCTTGCTCTTTTACTGCAGCATTTGCCCTGGATTTTGGCAGAAACCAACGACTCCTACGGCTCTATAGTCCTCTCTCAGGTGAATCTTCTCTTCCAGAAACTTCCGTCTTCAGTACGGCATTGTAGTTGAAAAGCTCCAGCCTCTGTGCTCTCCTGTCTCCTTCGTGCGTCGTAACCTTCATGCAATTTGGCTCCAGTGCCGACTTGGTACCCCATCTGGGGCTTGCGTTCGCATCTGTAAAATTTCCTTCTGACCTGCCCCCTTGGACTAAGGATAGTGAAAGACTTTTTGAGGTACCCCTCCCCCTTGAACCTGGCATCACGAGTTTCCAGCGGCATTTGTTTACATCTCTGCACCTTTATAATAAACGATGATGATGCCATGTTTCAACCCATAGGCGGGAATTGGGCAGAAGAAATGAATACCCATTGCAGGCCCTCCATCCCAGGAAGCCCTCCTCATCAGATGTCTCCGAGCTAGGACTGTATCACGGAGACAGTGAGGGGCTTCGTACGGGAAGCTGATCGGATATTTTTTTTTTTTTTAAGTGAAACTAAAAGAAGAAAAAAAAATCTGCAATTGATGAAGAGGCAATGTTTTAAGGAAAAAAGAAAGATTTAACCCTTACAATATAGAATGCATGGTGCTTTTAAACAGGAATTCATGTGACCTAGCTCAACCAATCAGCTGGCTGAGAATGTGCATGGCAATTATACATAAAGGCTCTTTTCCTCCACCCCCGACCCCCTCTCTTCCCCTTCTTTTTCCCTTTAGTCCACATCTATGATGAGGGACAAAAGTAAGAGAAAAGAAAAGAAAAAAAAATTACATTTTTTTTCCTAATTTGCACGAGACAAAGAAAATACGTTTTATACCACATAATGTGCCTTGCCTTCTAAAAAAAAAACGTATTAACTCTAATGAGATCAATGCACAGGTGTTGCTGCATGCTACTTGATGCGTGTATGGGGGAAAATAGGGGAAAAGAAAGAAAAAAAAAGGGTTGGGGAGGCATAGGGGTGGGGGATATAATGCCATTTTTTTTACAAAAAAAACAAAACAAAAACCGGAGCATGGGAGGGATAGGGGAACCGAAGTGGGATTTTTCAGTTAATTTTAATTACAAATTCAGATTCCTACACAAAATGCCCCTCCCCCTTCACGCTCCTTCAGGTGTGTTGTGAAGGCAGCTCCCTAAAATGCTTAGAACCTTCATTGGGTGGAGAATTCTGGGAATTGCAGTCTCAGCAAATCTGGACGGCCCCAGGTTGGAAGAAGCTGATGTACAGTAGGACGGTTGAAACCGCACTTGGACACTGAGGGTCTCAGTGAGATCGGCCCCACGACACCGTCTCTCTCTCTTCCAGAGCTCCTTCTTCAGAGTCTTAGGATCTGGGAATCTTAGGATCAGCTCAAGATCGCTGAAAGAAAGATATAAAAGATATGGGGAATATTTATTCTATTTTCACCCTGGCGAAAACAGATCGAGTAGGTTGGTTTGTTTTCCCCAAGGACCTGCCAAAACCCACCAGAGTGGAAGAAATGTGTCAGACGCGGAGGCTTTCTCAAACTGTGTGGTTTGGTTTGTGGTCTTTTGCCTGTCAGTTGCAAATCCATGTTAAGGTCACATAGCTCACTGGGTCCTCCAGCCATAAATAACCTGTATGATGCTGGACATACCATTATGTTTTCACCCAACTTGTTTTAAAGGCATATATTTTGGATATCATTATATTCAGACGGTCATAGTATGGTACAGGTAGTCCTCGACTTACAACAGCTAGTTTAATGGCCTTTCAAAGTAACAACGGCACTGAAAAAAGTGACTTACGACTGTTTTTCATACTTCCCCATAGTCACGTGAACATATTCTGGACGCTTGGCAACTAGTGTATGACGGCTACAGTTTCCTGGGGTCACGTGATCAACTTTTGCGACCTTCTGACAAACGAAGTCAATGGGGAAGCCAGATTCATTTAACAACCTTGTTACTGGCTTAACAACTGCAGTGATTCACTTAACATCTGTGGCAAGAAAGGTGTTAAAATGGGGCAAAACTCACTTAAACAAATGTCTCGCTTAACAACAGAAATGTTGGGCTCAATTGTGGTTGTTAAGTCGAGGACTACCTGTATTCCTATTCTCCCAGGAGTCTTAGAAAGGCAGATCCTTCAAAACAGGAATTCAAGACTGCCTTGTTATATGAAACTTACCTTATTTAGAATTCTCATTATAATGTAGCAAACCAGATGTCTGGAGGACTCCCACAGGCAAGACCTATTTTGTGGCCCTGTATCACACATCTGAGTCTGGAAGACCTATAAACATCCCAATCATTATTATTATTAATTTTTGTTTCGCTTAGAAACAACAGTTTTAAGCCAGGGCACAAAACCATTTCTCATCCTAAAAGCTTCACCTGGTCTTTGAGCAATAGATAATGCTAGAGGCTGAATTCCTTAAAAAGTGAGTGGTGCCAGAATAAATTAGACTCAATTTAGATGTAATTAAATGAGGTATAATCTGAATATTCCCTTTGGGTTTTAACAGTTTTTCTTCCTGTGTGTTTTAATTTTTTTTTCCTGTTCATATCAAAATTATAAGTCAACCACAAATTTTGAGACAGCTTTCAAAGCATGGCAATGTTGAATTCAGCAGGGAGGTGATATGCATCTCCTCCCTGTTTTAGGCCTCCTGCAGAATAGATATTCTTCAAGAAATCAAGAATAGAATTTTGACCCAGCATCAGCCAAGTATTTTCCAATTTGAGGTAGGAAGCGAATGTGGTTTCTTCCTCATAATAAGCCATCATTTCCTTTCTTTCTTAGCAAGGCAATGAGGGGATAATCTGAACTAGGAAACCTCCCATTATAGGTTTTGTCACATGTCTTCCAGTTGTAAATGCAAGCAAAAATTAAGTTTCAAATATGCAATGCCCTTCGGTGTATAGTGGCTAAATCTGTGGTTACTAACACAGTTATCTCAGCAGTTTAATGGATGTCTCGGTTTGGGTAGCTTCTAACTCTGGGGAGAAGAGAATTGGCTGGGGATTTCTAGTATATTTTCTTTTGCTTTGTAACTTCCCTAAGTTTCCACCGATTGCATGTGGAGGTTGTAGTTGTTGAGCTCCATCTTGGCTTATTGAAAGTTATTGGAAAGGAATTGAATTCAATCCTTCACTTTTCTCTCTTGGGAACTGATTTGTGATCTTTAGAATGGATTGGAAGAGTGGTGAGGTACAATGGATGTAGAGGTGGCTCAAGCATGTGTAATAGTGTTAGTAGCTTACATGTATGACATGGATATTCCAGACTTGTGGGTAGGGGTAGGTTAAAGGTAGATGGCTTCAAATTTATAACTGAATCGGTTCAGCTTCTTTCACAGAAGAACAGTTCAAGATTCCTACTGATTGAAAAAGTAAAAAGAAGGCCCAGTCAGCTCAACCGTAACCCTATTCTATCAGTTCCCATGGAAGTGGGTCATCATTTGTGATTGTGACATCTCATGCCCACAATGTACTGGCCAAACAGAATTCGATCCCTTTTGAGTGGATTCCCTAAAAGAGAGATGTATGGAGAAAAAGTGAGAATGGTAGATTGCTTTAAAGGCAGGACACTTTGCTTTTACAATAAAAGTAGGTTCAATTGCATCTGTATGTTGCAAATTTATGTTTCTGGTTAGTGTCTCGAAAATTTGAGAAATTGATTTATGTTCCAACCATAGAGGCCCTTCAGATTGCTTCTTTCGTGTGTGCGTGTGTGTCTGTGTATTTGTGTGTGTGAGTGTGCCACGAGCACGGAGGTCTGCGCACGCTCACCACATTGATATCCATTGTTCAAAATTGTATATTATGGCAGTGAAAATCTCTCACATTGTATGGGGACGTTCCCCTTGGCTTAAAAAGTTCCCTAAACTTTTTAAGACAGAAGGAAGTAGGTTGAATTATATTGATCCCTATAATTTTGCTTAGATTTGTTTGAACTAATAGATGGTGTGAGACTGGGGTGAACAATTTTATAAAAAGGAAACAAATGACACAAAAAATAGATATCTTAGCAGCCTTCCCAATTCCTCCCACCTACCCGTCTTCTCTGTTTCAGAGAGAGTTTCAGTTTACTTAAAAGTTTCCTTCCATGTTGATTTTTTTAATGCCTTGCTCAAGTTTAGGATTTGCTACTCTGCTCCATGACACTGAATTTGCTTGCAAATTCTTACACGCATTCATCCTGATGATTCTATTTAGTTATTCTTCTTGTTTTTTCTTTTCTGTGTTTCTGCTTGATGTTAGGGGTACGCAAGGGGGAAAAATACTAATTTAGTTACTTCATTAGTTCCATCATTTAAAACTATTCACAAATTTGCTCTTTCTTTAATTTTCATAACTGGTATTGTGGTTTTTATTATTCTCATGTGTTTTACTTGCCAGACATTTTCTACGGGAGACTTAGCTTATTCTTCTGCCTCTGATTTTAAGATTTTCCATCCAAATAGCACTCTATTTCCAGGCATTTTATTATTACTTTTTGTTATTCAGATCTGCAGTTTTAAAATAGATAATGACAAAAGGTCTCGCACTTATAAATATTTTTATTAGCTTGTTGCTTATCATCTGTTTATAACTTCTGTGTTTTCTATAAGAATGAATCCTGGTTTTAAGTTTTCAAAATGATAGAATCTGCATAATTACATACAGTTTGAGGAGAGAATTTCAATTATTTGGGATTTCATTGGCTAGAAAAACCCAAGCAGACGATACGCTTCCTATCCTTCTGTCCATGACTTTGTGCAGATGGTTCAAGAGAATTCCAGGCAAAAATCTTAGTAATGAATGAATTGGCTTATTTCATATTTCAATTGTTTTTTTTTTAAAAAAAAAAACAGATTCAGGTGGTCCTCAAATTACAACTGTAATTGAATCTGCCAATTATGGTAGTAAGTCATGACAGTCACCGTCATAAATTGCAGTCACATGACCCCACAGGGCACTGCGAACGGCTGTAAATATAGGCAGGTTGCAAAGTGCCCAAAATGTGGTCATGTGACTGTAGGGCCATTGGAACTTCAAAACTGTTTGTAAGTAATTTTGGGGTCCCAAGTAGAGGACCTGTATACATCCATAGCCAGCCCTCCCTTTCTTACCACCTTTAACAAAGATTTAACAGCAGAAGTGCTGTAGGTAACTGGATGTTCCACAGAATTTCTGAGCTCCCATCAACCCCTGCTAACAGCTCATGGTAAAGAACTGTGGAATCTGTAGTCCAAAATAAAGAAAAGGTACCAGCTTGCTTGCTTCCATATTACAGGAAGTGTCCCCATCTTAACGTACTCCGTAAAACAAAAATCTTGCAACTATCTGAATCACTGCATGTGGAAAGATTACCATTGTTTCGTGGGACCACCTTTGTGTCAAAAACATTACAGCAGGGGTCTTCAAACTTGGCAACTTTAAGACTTGTGGACTTCAACTCCCAGAATTCCTCAGCCAGCCCTGAGGGCTGGCTGAGGAATTCTGGGAGTTGAAGTCCACAAGTCTTAAAGTTGCCAAGTTTGAAGACCCCTGCATTACAGTATGGATTTTGTTTTAAAACTTGGGGGGAAAAAAGTTTTGAAAACTTGGAAAACAGTATTTAACATTCTGCTGGAGGACTGTAATGGTCTGTCCTTCATGTGAATTTGATATTTTTGTCATGCCAGTTTTATTTAAGTTGAGTTACCAAAGCTGGATGAAAGCGAAGGCAAGAAACGGCCCCCTTTTGTCAAACAACAAAGGGTTTTCTGTACAGTAGAGGCTCTTTCTGCATGGGAAAGGATGGGAAAATGCATTGATTTTTTAAAAAAATATGTCTTGAAGCAGACATTCCCAACTCGGTGCTCTTCATATGTATTAAATTATAAATGTCATCTTACAAGCAGTATAAGCATTGCAATCCAATATACCTGGACTTTGCTTGGGTGGCTTTTTGAAGCAAATAGGCAGACTGGGAACAAGCATTCAGAGCTTGGCAAAGGCTTTCTGATTGTGGCTTCAGTGTGGAAAACAGCCAACCTTTGAGCAAGTCTGAGAAACTGGTCTTCCAGATGAGTTGAACCTCAAACAGTTTCATCGCTGATTACTACCATGTCCCTTGGAGCTTAGGAATTAACCAGCAACATCTGGAAGGACAGAATTTCCTTGCCCTTGATGGAGAGTCTGAATTTCAACAGGCTGAGGGTCTTGCATTGATGGACAGCTTCCTTATATTTTCACGAAGACCCCACCCCATTGTGATGTTTCCTACTATATAACAGGGGTTTCCAAAGTTGGCAACTTTAAGACTTGTGGATTTCAACCCCCAGAATTCCTCAACCAGCATGGCTGGCTGACAAATTCTGGAAGTTAAAAGTCCACGAGTCTTGAATTTGCCAAGTTTGGAGACCCCTGCTATATGATAACCACAATTGGTGACATGGCAGAGTTGTTTGTAAGTTGAGTCATGGCAAATGGACTTCTTTTTGGGGTGGGGTTTGTTTGTTTTTTGGTTTGAAAGTTTCGCTTCTTATCCAAGACTGAAGAAGCTACTTTGATACACAGCAAAACGTTTGAAACCAAAAAAAGAAAACAAATCCAGTTGCTATGACTCAACTTCTGGACACTGTCAGTGATTTTGCTTCCTGGCACTCCCCTAACTGAGCAAATCCACCCAGCCTCCTGCCTTGCCTAATTTCTAGAGGTCTTGTGCTCAAGCCACACCAGTATCTCATTGTCTAATTCACAGCTTTAGAGGTTTCTTTCTGGGAGAGGCATTTCTCCTCTGATGTTGCTTCCAAACAGTGTGTGGGCAATTTAGGTGCATTGATGCACAAGGGTGGAGCAGCCCAACATGACACATTCAGTGCTGGTAATCTTGTGGCTCCAATTAATGTATAAAAAGATGTATAGAATAGAAGAATTCCCCACCATTCAATCAGAACTGAGGAAGCTTCTTGGATGAGAAGCAAAAAGTTGTCAGGGAAAAAAACCAAGAAAGTCCAGTTGCCTTTTGGAAAAGCAATTAATTCTGCTGTTTTCCTAGAGGACCACTCTCTTATATCTAATCCTTGATCTGCTCTTCAATTCTTTTGGCTGTGATGGAGAAATACACGATATAAGTCTTTTTTTTTAAATTTATACTTCCAACTGAATGCATTAAGTCAGAGAAAGTCCTGGCAGAGAATTTATTTGCTAGTGGTTGCTGTTGCCCTACCTTCTTGCCATCTCACCTCTCCCCTCCTCTTGGAAAGTTCTTGGGATAATTTACAGTTCCTCCACCAGTTCCCATAGCTATTTCTCCAGTTCCAGTTTTTTAACAGCACTTCCCCAATGGCAGCATAAATCCAGATGATCACTAGATGGCACCCAAGACATACCAAAATTATAACTCTTTGCTGCCACCAACTGGTTTATAGATCAAAAAACAGTTAACCAACCAACTCATAGTTTCAGTGAATCAGCTGACAGTATGAATTTAACTCTTGGTTAGGCCAGACTGGCTTGTTTTATTGTTAGTAAATGATCAAATTGTGCAAAATTGGCTGAGGAGAAGGGAAACGTTCTGCCTTTGTCCTTTCAGAGTCCCAAAATACATATAAATTAAATTATGTCTCTCCGGCTTCAAAAATGCTGCCCATCCTGATTGATTGGATACAGTATCCCCCTGCCCAAACTGAAAATAGCCTTTCATTTGAGTCTATTGTTTATGGATCACGAACCAATAGAAGAGGAAACTCAAAGAAATGAAAGCACTATTAATATCCTCCCAACAGTTCAAATTTCTGTACTTCCATTTGCCAGGGCTCCCTCAGGGCAAGACTCTAGGAAAAATCTTGCAGCAAAGAGTAAATATTAAGTTATTTTTCAAGTAATGGGAGACAGTCGACTTCTTTCATGGAATTAGAATGGTGCTTGTCTGCAGTGTAAGGGGGTTGGACTAGAAGACCCCCAAGGTCCCTTCCGACCCTGTTAATATTCTGTTAATTTGCCTGTGATGGTGAAAGTGAGATGTTCTAGAGCAGGGGTAGGCAACCTTGGCTCTTTTATGACTCGTGGACTTCAACTCCCAGAATTCCTGAGCCAGCCATGCTGGCTCAGGAATTCTGGGAGTTGAAGTCCACGAGTCATAAAAGAGCCAAGGTTGCCTATCCCTGTTCTAGAGGAAGAGAAGGAAGAGGAAGTAACCTGATCCATGAAGTGTTGAGGTTGCTTCCTGAGGGTTACAGCCCTTAGATAAGATGCAGCGTTTGACATGGCTATTTCTACATTCCCACTGATTTTCAGACCTTTCTTTGTTGTCAGAGAAAAAGCTACGCTATTGCCTCTTTTTAAGTTCTCCATTTTTTTCCCATTGTCTTCGGAAATGCTCCAAGCCTTGTGATCCTGTTAATATCCCTCATTTCCAGATGTAGCAATCTTTAACAGAAAAATCCCTCCAAGTCTCCTTTGCGACTTTTCTCTTTCAGTTTGGATTTTTTATTTTTATTTTTTGTCTTGTCAGGCTGGGAATCTTCCCTAGATTTGTAGGTTTGGGTTGTTTTTTTAAAAAAAAATCTAAATATATACCAAGCATTGAACTTGAGTGGCTTACCGTGACTGTTAGACAATGTATATTAGGATCTTAGGAAGTTGCTTCTCATAAAATGTGACCCCTGATCCCTCTAACTGAAGTTCATTTACGCTAATTGGCCACAACTCTCCACAGTTTGGGACGGGCCCTTTCGCAGACCTGTCTGCAGCCATCAGCAAACTGAACTGGGTGATCTGCTTCTGAGCTAGAATCATTTTAATAAATCCTCTTCTGCATTATTATGAGGCCTCCCAGAGACACACAAATAGCAATGCACAATTGCACAATTATGGCATCAAGGCTCAGTACCCCAAGACAGATGTACACTGCATGGACTAACTCAGGGGTAGGCAACCTTGGCTCTTTTATGACTCGTGGACTTCAACTCCCAGAATTCCTAAGCCAGCCAAGCTGGCTCAGGAATTCTGGGCGTTGAAGTCCACGAGTCATAAAAGAGCCAAGGTTGCCTACCCCTGGACTAACTGGTATAAATGTACAGCTATTTGCAAAACAGATTTCTGTCTAGTGTGTTCCTTTCAGATTCAGGGGAAACATTGATGGGATATTCAGAGAAATGAGATGGTTGGACTTACTTTTCCAAATGCTGGCCTTTTTTTCTCCCCTTTAATTGCAAACTCCTTTCTCCTGAATGCGCAGTAAAGGTTTTGCAGAGGCTGTTTCTCCTTTGCAGTCTTTGAAGGGATCATGGGACTGCATAAAACTGCTGCAGAGTTATCTCCGCAACTTCTCCACAAGGGGCTGATTGTAGCAGGGTTGAGATCCTGATATAAATTTAAATTGGTAACAGAACACAAGGAGCAGCGGGCAAGTGAAGTAGAAGCTCTCTCAAGTTGCACCAGCTTTAAAATTATCATCAGGCACGTCCTTAATGTCTTTCTGGAGAGAGAGCATGCAGCTGCTTTTCTTGAGAAAAGCAAATCAAAATAGTGGGTGGGTTTGTTGATTAATTCATTCCTAAAACATGTGCAAATTCATCATCTTTGTTGCTTGGAAAGGGTATCTTAGGCAACTAAAGGAGTTAAAGATAATGCAGGTGGGCACGTGTTTGCTGCCTGCCAGATTATAGATTGGGAAACATAAAAGTCATCCCAGTTTTCCTGCCCTATTTTGATTCCACAGGTGTAAGGAATCCGTAGCTTATGGGTTAATTTAATGCAGCTTTTGGGCTAATTTCAAAAGTCCCTTGGCATCAGTTCAGAACTAGGCTGAGATATTCTGTCCTATTCTTGAAGATATTATGAAGGCAAAGAAAAGAAAAGGAAAGAAAGAAAGATAAAGAAAGAAAGAAAGAAAGAAAGAAAGAAAGAAAGAAAGAAAGAAAGAAAGAAAGAAAGAAAGAAAGAAAGAAAGAAAGAAAGAAAGAAAGAGAGAGAGACAAACTTTCATGAATTAGGTTTAGGCTGGCCTTGTCCAGAAATGCAGAAATTGTCTTTTTCATGTTTTCATTTCTGTCCCATTTCTTATCTTGCTGTCAACTGCCATCGTAATGCACTACAGAGATCCCAGAGGATGAAAAAAAAAATCTGACACTTTTAATTATTAGTATTGTTGTTATTATTGCTTTTTGAAAGGCCTTATGTTATAAATAGGAAAAAAAATAGTATATATAATATATTTACTTATGCGGTGCTATTGGGGGATTTTTAAAACTTGGGCTACTCGATTATTCCAATCTGCTGGAAGAGTAATACATCTCTACCCCTACCCCACCCCACCCTGTCTCCCTCCCTCTGGAAAACAAAATACAATTTCTGAAAAACGAGGGCTCTTGTTAACATGATTAAAAGGGAAAAGTTTAGAAGGGCCAGTGGGGATGTGGGGGGGCATAGGATCTAACAAGACAATCCTTCCTTATAAACCAGGATAACTTTGCAAGGTGGGTTGGGAGGGAGAGAAGTGATATATATTTTAAAAAAAATACTTTTGCAATATAATTTTATTACATTGCTGCTTTTTTTCTGGAAAGGAAGTTTCTTTTAACTTGCACATAGTTGGTCTTTGGTTTTAGATTTGGTGGGTGGGTGGCACAGAGTGAAATGTTATTATCTAAAGAAGTGTTTCTCAATCTTGGCAATTTTAAGATAGGTGGACTTCAACTCCCAGAATTCCACAGTCAGCCCTACTGGCTGGGGAATTCTGGGAGTTGAAGTCCACACGTCCTAAAGTTACACTTTGGGGAACAGTGAAAGAGGGCATTGGTGTGGAAAATCTGGTTTCCATTATACGGGGGAGGAAGATGCCAGAGGTGGCACTAATATCTGCAGTGTGCCATAACAGGGGTGCCAAGGGATGTGGGCTTTTTGCCTGTTGAAGGTGAGATTCCAAGAATCCTGAATGAGGAGAAATTGGGGTCAAGGAACAACCTGGAGTTTCTGTCCTGTAAATTTGTTCTTTTGGAAAAAGCCTTGGGAATTAAATTCCCCAATGAACATGGACAGCGACGTTTGTTTAAATGAAAGCTGGTGGGAGTTGACTCTGTGTAAACCGTTTGCTCCTACCTACAAAAGTAGCAAATATGTTTGACTCTGGATTAAAACTTGTGGTTTTCTTGAACTGGTTCTAAAAAGAGCAATTTTGCAAAAGTACCAACAATCCGAGAACTGGTGTGCGTGTGCTTGTGTGTTTCTGAAACAAGAGAGCTAACAAATGAAACTGGATTTAAACCCATGTACTGTAGGCTTGCCCTGTTGATATAGAGTTCCTTTTATTGATCTTCTTTCGTGTTATGTGTAGATTTCAAGTGGTTGTTTAGGGTTGTTCAGATCCCTCCGCAACAGGATAGGCAGTGGGACTTCTGGAAGTGCGTTTGTGTGCCCGCAGTTCATATTCGATTTGGAAAAAAAAGACTTTCTGGTGGTCAAAACTCTCATTAATTTTCCAGCATCGCTACCCCAAACATTTTAAATTTGGGATGTTTTCAGGTTACAGACCATAACATAAAGTGAGTAGTAGCCGAATACACACACACACACACTCACACACACACACACACACATACACATGCACAAGGGAGAGAAGCCAGCAGGAGTATGGAATACCAAAAATATAACTTAAGCTGTGCCTGTACTGCTGGTTTACATTTCCTTGGCTGCTTCATTTTTGCTCATGTAATTCTCCTCTCCAGGTTATTTATCTGTAGTCTATTTGAAGCTTTGAATTTATTTTTTGGGGTGTGTGGGTGAAATTTGGTGTCCAAGAAACTCCATTCCATCAAGATTGGCTGTGGGGAGGGGGTTAAAAATATGGAGTTTGATTGCAATCCGAAACTAGTTGATGCATTTTGTGCTCAGCTCACTTTGGTTTTTTTTCCTTATGCTACTATTGTTCATTTAACAAAAATTTGTAATGCAATCCCATGTACAGTGAAGAGAGGACTGAATCTCCTTATATCCATATGTATAGAAATAAGTTGCATTGGGACACAGTTGAAAGTTGCAGTCTTGTGTGTTCAGAGATAAACATATTGTGCACTACTTAATCCCTGGAGTGTGCATACAAAAAGCAGGTATATTCTCAGAAGTGGGAGTGGTCAACCGTTCCAGGAAAACACCTCAAGATATTTTCTTCCCTTCTTTTTTTTTTCCCCCCAATCACCAAACGTCTCCTAGGTAATTATAACCTCCACTTTGGGTGAGAAAGTCAAGTCTCCAGCTCAATTTTCTCTCTTCAAATTTGGAATCTGAAATTGATGAAGAACTAGAACAATGTTTCTCAACCTGACAACTTTAAGATGTGTGGACTTCAACTCCCAGAATTCCCCAGCCAGTCATGCTGGCTGGGGAATTCTGGGAGTTGAAGTCCACACAACTTAAAAGTGGTTGAGCTTGAGAAACACTGAACTAGATTGTCAGGTAAATGTCTGGTCACATGACTAGAATAAGTGGGGCTTTTTCATTTTTCTCACCAAGCAGATTGGATTAGTCTGAGAAGTAAAGCTTGGCTGGGCCCTGGGGTTAATAACTTAGTTTGAGATCCTACTTTACCCAGATTGGTAGCTACAGGAGGACTTAGACTGTCCTGCCCAACTGAGACCACACATCCTGTCCAATCTCCCCTTCACATCACCCTTAGCGGCCACCGTTCAACTTAAAACATTCATCTTTTATCCTTTGGATTGGTTTTCTGTTGTTGTTACATAGTCTTGAGGAGCACGACGCCCGGAAGGGAGGAATCAGCAGAAATGGCTTCCTAAGAATTCAATGCCAAGATTGGAATGGCTATTTTCTAATGTTATTTTTTTTTTCTTCCCCTGCCCTGCCATCTCTCTCTTTCGGCGTTTTTTGTTGGAGAACATTTCTTCCCCGACTTTCTCGGACCCATGCACATACTTTTTGTCCATTTATATTTTACAGTGGTTAACAATAATATTTTATTCTCTGTCTCGCTTCTTGCTTGCTACATTACATTAACACACACCGACACAAACAGAAACACCGCAGCACCAGGGAGAATGAGCGAGTCCCGTCCTCGGGTGAAGAAGCTCACGGGTGGTTGAAGAAAACGAATCGGATTTGGGGGGCACTTTACACTACAGCCTTAAATTACTTTAATTCTTATCTCTCAGTTCTGTAAAGAGAGAATTTTAAACAGGACGTTCCCCATATCCTCAATTCAGGAGTTTTCTGAGGAGGGGAATCCATGACCGATTTTAGACGAGGCAAAATGCAATTCATTTTCCCAAAGGGGTTTTCAGTTGGAGCTCTCCAAAAAATATGGAGCCATGTCTTTCACGCTCTTCACCTCCCTCCTCGCTCACTTCCCTGGTGTTCTCATGATATTTGATTCTAGCATTTATACGCATACTATTAGCCAACGCGCCTACTTTTATGTACCATTACCTGAAAGCCAAGTTTGGTTTTCTTTTCTTTTTAATTTTTTTCCCCTATGCAAAAGGAAAAAAAAAATTCTAAAGGACAATTTAAAACTTTAAAAAAAAAGAGAAAAAAAGAAAAAGAGGAAAAAAAAGGAAAAATGTATAAAAAATTAAATAAGCTATGCTTTCAACAGTTGTTCTGCGTCCTGTGTCTCATTTGAAAGCCGAGAAATTGGAAAATTGCTGCACTATTGTTTAACTCATCTCAAAACACAGCGAGAATTCCTAGGAAAGGCGTAGGAAAAGTCAGCGTAAGGGCCTGAGAGCTGGGACAGCTGCCATGCTGTAGCCTTTTTAGGACTGAAAGCAAAAAGAGAATGGAGTGATGCTGGATATAATTAATGTTGTGCCAAAACCTGCCTAGTGATTTCTCAACATTTTTCTACTCGTGAAATAGCCTTCAGTGTGTGAACCTATTCTCAAGTATTTCTTTTGACGAAGTCCTGTCCAGTTTCGCAGAAGTGTTTTTCAGCTTACAGATAGTCCTTGATTTATGACAACAATAGGGACTGGGATTTCCATTGCTAAGCGAGGTAGTCATAAAGCACTACTACATCACTTAGGGACAGTGACCCCTGCAGTCACGGTTGCCATCAGTGACTGAGTCCCACGGTCATTAGGCAAAGCAACTTCCTGCCGACTTTGCACAACCAAAGTCAGTGGGGAAGCCAGCAGGAAGTTCCAAGTCCCAGGCCAGCAAGCAGGTAAGTGGCTGCTGCCAAGTGGGGGAGGGAGTGTGGGGAAGGGGTGGGGTGGCTGCTGCTGAAATGCTGTGCAGGTTGGGGAGGGGGTGCAGGGGTGTATGAGTGGCCAGCACAGTGTGAATGCAGAGGAACCGGGGGAGTGTACCCTGGCAGAAGAATCTCATCCAGTGTTTTGGAACTTTCCCTGCTGGCTTCCCCATTGATTTTCTGGAAAAGAAGGCAGGGAAGTTTGATTATGAGACGCTTGGCAACCTGTTATAAGTGCAACCCAGATCACTATCACATGACAGTAGGGGGTGATGGAATAGCCGGAACTCCAAAGGCTGGTTGTAACCATAATTCCCTCGGTGCCCTCAGACTTTGAAGGGTCGCTGAGAGAATGGTCATAAGTCGAGGACTACCTGTACTTTGTTCTTGGTAGTGGCAGAGGATAATATGGCAAGCTGAGTTTTCTCTGGCACTTCTTTTCAACATGGTGAAGCCTGGCTGCCCGGTCAGAATAAACGCTGCAGCTGGCATTTCCTCCTGAGGCAGATCAAACCTGCTTCATGGGTAGCCAGGATCGCTGGAGATGGCCGAAGAGATGATTGGGTGGCGAAAGATAAGATTCACTCACACCCCTGGCTGTCTCATGAGGAGGAGACAGTGCTGCTCCATCCCCGAGAGCTTATTTTCTTTTCTTTTTTTTTAAACATTGAAAGCAAGTTATTTTGAGATCTATTGAAGGATAACTGGTAGGAAAAACATATCATGTAAAAAGAGCAAGAGAGAATATTTTGCAGCTGTAGAAGACTGTACAGGTAGTCCTTGACTTAACGACCGCAACTGAGCCCAGAATTTATATGGATAAGTGAGAAATTTGTTAAGTGAGTCTTGTCCCATTTTATAGACTTTTCTCGCCACATTTGTTAAGTGAATCGCTGCAGTTGTTAAATTAGTAACGCGGTTGTTAAGTGAATCCGGCTTCCCCTTGATTTTCCTTGTCAGAAGGTCGCAAAAGGTGATCACATGACCCTGGGACACTGCAACCGTCATAAATATGAACCACTTGTTAAGTATCCAAACGTAAATCACGTGACCATGGGGATGCTGGAATGGTCGTAAGTGTGAAAAATGGTCACTTTTTTCAGTGCTGTTGTAACTTTGAACAGTCACTAAACAAACGTGTTGTAAATTGAGGCCTACCTGTATTCCCTTGCTGGATCTTCCATTGTCCTGGAAAAGGATGAAATCTGACACATATACACACACACATCATCATCCGTGCATTTCTTCCATCTTGGTATATATGAGTTTATACAGAGTGGTCCTCCTTTGCTTCACACGCTGGCATCACAGGAACAAGAGACCTGCTGAGGTAATTAGTTTTTTTGCTCCTTTACCTATTTCTCTGCTTACTAGAATAAAAGGCATAAAGTGAAAAGGAAGAACCCGTGGTGTCCAGAAATCTTACTAGGGGTTGTAAAGGAAACGTCTACAGGTAGTCTCGGCTTAACCACTGCCACTGAATTTCCCTTGCTAAGCGAGACAGCTGTTAAGTGAATTTTGCTCCACTTTACCATCCTTCTTGCCTCAGCTGTTAAGTGAATCACTCTAGTTCAGGGGTAGGCAACCTTGGCTCTTTTATGACTCGTGGACTTCAACTCCCAGAATTCCTGAGCCAGCATGGCTCAGCTTGGAAACCTCTCCCTTTCCCCTCAGCATGGCTGGCTCAGGAATTCTGGGAGTTGAAGTCCACGAGTCATAAAAGAGCCAAGGTTGCCTACCGCTGCTCTAGTTGTTCAATTAGCAACATGGTTGTAAAGTGAATCTGGCTTCCGTGTTGATTTTCCTTGTTGGAAGGTCACAAAAGGTGATCACATGACGCTGGGACCATGCAACCGTCATAAATATGAACCAGTTGCCATCATCCAAATTTTGAGCATGGGGATTCTGCAATGGTAAGTATGAAAAACAGTCATAAATCCCTTTTTTCAGTGCCACAGTAACTTCGAACGGTCACTAAACTAAACGTTGTACATCAAGGACTACCTGTACAGTACTTGATACAAGACTTTTTCTTGATGAGGGAGAAATAACTGCTTTATTTGGATCCAGTCTTTCCAGAGTAGATTTTTTTGGTCTCCTACAGGTGGGCATTACGGTCTCACATTGAGAAGGTATCAAGAAAACAAACAGAATTCACCTGCTCCCTTCTCTGTGGAGATTGTCAATCATCCAGGTCACGGTTGTCCCAAAGGTGCTTTTTCCAAAAGGCAATTGAACTTTCTTGGGTTTTTTTTCTTTTTGAAAACATTTCACTTCTCATCCAGGAAGTTTCTTCAGTTGCTCCTTTGTTTGGTTCTGTTTGCAAGAGAACCAAACCCATTAAGAGTATGTGGAGAGAGAGATTTAAAATAAAGTTAATTAGGGATGGTCCGCACTCTGACACGAAGAGTGCATTTCACTGGGGTCTGCAGACTGTAGTAAGGAAATACCAAGTTGGCCATCACAGTGGGTGTGATAAAGCATCACCCATTTTTTATGCGTGTTGAACATGCAACACACATTAAACCAAACGCAGGCATACAGCTTTTATAAGTTGTAATCAGAGTATTTCTATGACAAATATTCAGTGCGCGAAATACAGCTAGTCCTCAACTTAACAATCATTCATTTAGCAAGAGTCCAAAATTACAATGGAACTGAAAAAAATGACTTAGAATAATAGGTCCTCGCACAACTGTCGCAGCATCCCCAGGGTCACGTGATCAAAATTTGAGCATTTGGCAATCGGCATGTACAGTATGTATTTCCCAGAGTCACGTGATCCCCTTTTGCCACCTTCTGACAAATAAAATCAATGGGGAAGCCAGATTCATTTAACACAGAGGTCTTCAAACTTGGCCCTTTTATGGTGTGTGGACTTCAATTCCCAGAATTCCTCAGCCAGCCGTGCTGGCTGAGGAATTCTGGGAGTTGAAGTCCACACGCCATAAAAGGGCCAAGTTTGAAGACCCCTGATTTAACAGCTGTGTTCATGTGATTCAGTTCAGTGATTCACTTAACAACTGTGGCAAAAAAGGTCATAAAACAGGGCAAAACTCACTTAACAGCTGTCTTGCTTAGATATAGACATTGTGGGCTCAACTGTAGTAGTAAGTTGAAGACTACCTGTATTGTGCTTATTTTTAAGATATATTTTTTTAGATTTTTGTTTTTAGACTTTATAGCTTTTTATGTAATTTTATCTTTGTGTTGTTATTGTTTTTAAATGTACCCACCCTCCATACGCTAATCTTTGACCATAATAAAGGTTGATTATTGATTGGCCATAGTGGGAAGCAAAAATTCTAAATTATAGACATCCTTGTTAGCTTGATGGTTCAAGTTTATTAGGAGAAGGAGAACCCAAGGCACTCCCTTCCTTACCTTTTCTGTCAATTGCCCTGTCCTGTTCATAGAAATTCAAACTGGTTTCATGTTGTCTTCCAAATACTGTTTCTCCTTCTACTTGGATGTGATCTTTTCTATTGAAATGGAGCCCCTGACTTCAACAGGCCACTCAGTAGATTGAATCTTGAGCACACAGACAGTCCTCAGCATACCACTATTAACTTTAGCAAGCGTTCGAAGTTACAACAGCGTGGAAAAATGACTTACAACTTACAGCTCTCGCACGTAGGACCATCACAGCATCCCCACAGGTTACGTGATCAAAGTTTGGGGGTTTGGCAATTGGCGTGGATGTGTGACAGCTGCAGCATCCCGGGGGTCGTTTGTTTGACCTTCAACCTGCAAAGTCAATGGGGGAAAGCCGGATTTGTTTACCGACTCTGCGATTCACTTTAACAACAGCAGTGATCCACTGAACAAAAGTGGCGAAAAAGGTCATCAAATTAGGCAGAAGGTACTTAACAACCGCCTCCGTTAACCAAGGGAAATTCTGACCCCAGTTTTGGTCGTAAGTCAAGGACTGCCTGAAATAGCACAGAGAACATGATTTCTTCAGCAAGCGGGAAAGGTGTGCCTTGACCTCTAGATCCAGACCTCTGATTTTTCCCAAGGTTACCTAGGAAAATAAACAGCCCTTCCATCCATCAATTTCTAACTCCCGTGTGCTTGATACAAGGTAGACTTCAAAATGCTGACATGGCATGTCGACTGTGCATTGCCCTTCCCTGAAAGCAATTTGGGTCCCTGGCTTGATGCAGTTCCCCCCTGCCCCCCCCCCCCCGCAGTTCCTTCCTGTCAAATCGAGGCCTGAGGCTGAACCCCAAAAAGCTTTCCTTTTCTCTCCTCTCTGAGAAATCTTTTAAGTTTTGCAAATGCGCAATTGATGCAGATCTCCCGGGAATCGCTTATGCAGAATGCATGCGATTCTTTTGTTGGCAGCGTCTAACTTGCGAGGCCCTTGGTGGCTTCACCCTCGTTAAGTAACAGAATGTAATTACAGGGAGGTTATTTGGATGAGCGATTCATGGTTTCCAGCTGCATGGCTGCTTGCCCCCCCCCCACCGCCCTCCCACAAGGCAGCTGATTTTGGTGGCCTGTGTTGAAAGGCAGTGTTTCATTCTCAGCTCCTCTCACTTTCCCTCGTAGAGAGCCAGCACCCCTGTGCCCACTAAGCAAGACTACCACCCTCAGACATGGTGAAGGACCCTGTCCTCTGCTTAGTAAGTCTTTGATAGAAAAGCCCCGTGTATCCTGATGAGCACAAAAGAACATGGAATTGGGGCTCTGCGAAGGCCTTGAGGCTGTTCTTCCTGCAGGTAGAGGTGTCTGCTTGCCTCTCCTTTTGTAAATAGGTTTTCTGCCCAGGGTGACCTCAATTCTATCTAATTCTCTCCAGGATATGTATCTTTCCCCCCTCCCTCCTTGCAGGAAGAGATGAAAAAAACCCCTCTGCTTCATGAATGGAGAGAGGTTGTTCAGGGCCTCTACACTGGGACGTGCATAGCAGGGTTTGCACCCCACTGAAGGAAGCAAGCCAAGCCACACTACTTGTGGTGGAATCTCCAGCTAGACTGGAGGGAGGTGTTAAGAGGGGGCCAAGCTTAGAGTCCTTGCACTGCAGGAAGCGGTGTAGGCCTGGCCTCCCCCAGAATCCCCGAAGCCTTATCTGACCATTCCCAGGGGAAGGCAGACAATCTGGTGAGATTCTTGTAACACAAGTGGCTAACAATAAAGCTTCTACTGGAGACTAGCAGAATTGTAGTTTGTGTTGCTTGTGCCTGACACTACTAAAATTCAATCCCAGATCCAGCGTTCTTGCTGTTTGGATGTCTGTCCTGTTCTCCCTTCCCTTCCTTTTCCCTCCCAAAGTAAGTCTGGCCTATTTCAAGTAGCATGAAGCCCCTTCAAATGCCCTCTTTTTAGTCTTCAACCCCTTCATTAACATATGTGTGTTATTCTGGTGCAGGATGGGAAATCTTAGTCAATTAGACCCAACAGTTCAGAACTATGTGGCTGTTGCAGTCACAGAAGTGGGGGCAGCCCCCCCCCCAGGTTTATCCAGTGCGCTTCCCCCCCCAGTGGGCATCCTATCCCATCAGCTGTCTAGAGATATGCAGGAGAACGGATGTTTTCCTTTTTTGAGATGGTTATTTCCTAGCTGTTGAGGAAACTACTTCTTAAGAACAATCTATTTCTCTAGAAAAAGGAAGAGACTTGATCCATTTCTCTAGAAAAAGGAAGAGACTTGGTCACTTAGCCAAGACGGATCTGAGCTTTCTCCTCTGTCCCACCGCTTGCAAAAGTATTTTGATGACAAGAACAAGGCACATAGCACACAGCAGAGCACAATGAGATTGGTTGGTGAGCTGGGGACTCAAGATTAGCATCTGAAAAATTGGGAAAACAGTAGTGAGAGGACCAAGAGTCCAGTCAGATGGCAGGAAAAAAAAATCACAGGAGCTAGAGAAAATGTAGGATGCATGCAGTTATTTTATTTTACATGTTATTTATTTATTTATTTATTTAGAAGATTACCCTCTTGTTTTTTTCAAATCTGAAAATCCACGAGGCAACTGATGCATACAACAGATCAAACGGAAAATAACAACGCACTTCAGGGATGACAAATGCTGCGTTTTTCATTTAGGTGAAAAAAGAAATGAACATGTGTCAAACAGGCTTGAATGGATTGCCAGCTAAATATGAATCAAAACTATGACTCTGCTGTGAAAAAGGCCAATGCTATTTTAGACTGCATCAACAAAGGTATAATGATCAAACACTGGAAAGTAATAAATTTAATATACATAGGTTGGATACAGCCTTCAGAAAGGATACCGTTCTTGTCATTGTTTTTCAGGAAGCAGTCAGGAAAAATAGAACAGGGTCAGAAGAGGAGATGACTGGGGGACTGGAACTCAGGGCTTCAGAGCTTGTGAAGAAAATGAGTAAGCTTAGACATCAAACACAAGACTGAGCGGGAATATGGTTAACATTCTTCAGGCTCTTGAAAATGTCCTAGAGCAGAGGTCACCAACCTTTGTCGGTTGGCAGACCGGAGGAAAAGTAAGTCTGGCCTATTTCAAGTAGCATGAAGCCCCTTCAAATGCCCTCTTTTTAGTCTTCAACCCCTTCATTAACATATGTGTGTTATTCTGGTGCAGGATGGGAAATCTTAGTCAATTAGACCCAACAGTTCAGAATTATGTGGCTGTTGCAGTCACAGAAGTGGGGGCAGCCCCCCCCCTGTGCACGTGTGCACAGGGCCGCAAGCATGTGCACGCCGCAAATGGGGCAGGGCTGGCACCCACGTGATATTCACTACCCCTGCCCTGTTCTTGTGTAGCGTAGTGCCTTGTTTCTGCACCTTGCAGCACGGTGGCAGTCCATTTTTGCACCCCATGGTGCAGTGGCACCCCATTTTTGCACCCCGCAGCACAGCGGTGGCCTGTTTCCACGCCCCGTGGTGCAGCAGTGGCCATTTTTGCATCTTACAGCATGGTGGCAGAGTTTTTGCGCCCTGCAGTGCTGCGGCGCCTCATTTTTGCATAGTGTGGCGGTGTCCCATTTTTGTGCCCCGTGGCGCGGTGACGCAGTTTCATGCCCTGTGGCGTGGCATCCTGTTTTGCAGCGCAGCAGCGCCCTGTTTTTGCACGGTGTGGCAGCATCCCATTTTCACGCCCCGAGGCACGGCGGTGGCCCCTTTTTGCATCCCATGGCATGGCGCTAGCACAAGTGAGGGGGTGCGCACGCCAGCCATGGCCCACAGGTAAGTCTTCGACTTACGACCACAATTAAGCTCAAAATTTCCATTGCTAAGCAAGATAGGTGTTAAGTAAATTTTACTCCAATTTATTACCTTTCTTGCTACAGTACTTCAGTGAACCACTTGGGTAGTAAAATGGTTGTTAAGTGAATCTGACTTCCCCATTGACTTTGCTTGTCAGAAGATTGCAAAAGGTGATCACATGACACTGCAATCGTCATAAATACATGCTAGTTGCCAAATGTCTGAACTTTGATCACATGACCATGGGGATGCTGCAAGGGTCATAAGCGTGAAAACAGCCATAAATCACATTTTTCGGCGCCATTGTAACTTGAACCGTCACTATAACAGTTGTGGGTTGAGGACTATTTGTGCAGGATATGGAACAATAGACTAAGTTCCAGGAAGGCAGATCCTGGTTAAAAGAAAGGAAAACATTCTAATAGAACCAGCAGTTTGACAGTGGGAGCAGTTACAGAAAGACATAACGAATCACCTACAACATTTGGTAGATGTGTTTAAGCAACACGTTGGGAAAAGGATGGGATGATGGAGAATCTCTTTCAACCTCATGCTTCCATGGATGTGGAATTGTAGCGCCACCTGCTGGGAGAATGTGAATATTACCAACATCATTCAAATCTCCATCAACCATCAGCAAGATCAGGTTGATCTTACTGCAGATCCTGGTAAAATAGAGGTCAGTGTTTTAACTCTACTCAAGTGTCCTTGTCAACATCATATATCTTTTACTTCACCAGAAATTACTTCCCATTGTATTTAAAATTAACAAACCCATCTCTATTGGGGAAAAAAATCAGCAAATAAGGCCATAGAAATGGCAACTTTAGAAATTTAACCATGACACAACCTCCCACACTCTTTTTAAACATATCTGTATGCTTTAGAATAAATGCTGAACCCTTGTCCAAAATGAGGTCTGATTATCAGCTGATCACAATTGCTGGTCAAACTCATTTTAAATGCATAGATATAAAACACCCAGAGTGAGTCTGGAGGACTGGGCAGATCTGCTATTGTAGCCATTTGTCAAAGTTTGCCTCTTCCCCAGTCCTATCTGATGCTTTGCAATCTGATGGTGACATTTGGTGGGTAGAGAGAAGGGACACCCACAGGCAGGGGTCAAACAATTCGAGATAGTAGCCACAGCCAGAGAAACAAAAGCCCAGCCCATTTTTACGTGCATTATTGGTTCACTGGCAGGTGACACTTTAGCTCGGTCATAAGTGATTTCCTACCTTACAAGACATTTTGTCATGGACTATCCCAGACCAGACACTGACATGGAAACTGCTACTTAGAATTCACCAGGTTTGGTACTATTCATTTGAGCTTTAATTTTAAAAAAAAAGATCTGCTATCTTTTCACACTTTTGAACTCCGATGAAGCAATAGGACAGGGGTCTCCAAACTTGGCAACTTTAAGGCTTGTGGACTTCAACTCCCAGAATCCCCCAGCCAGCGCATGCTGGCTGGGGAATTCTGGGAGTTGAAGTCCACAAGTCTTAAAAGTTGCCAAGTTTGGAGACCTCTGCAATAGGAGCAGGATAGAAAGAATATTGATGCTTTTAAATTTTGGTGTTGGAGGCCGTTGAGATTATCATGGACAACCAAGAAAACAAACTGATGGATCGTCGAACAAATCAACCTGAAGTTTTCACTGATCAGGATCAAATTATGTGACTTTTACTATATTATGTCAAGGCCCATAATCTCTGGAGAAGTCCATAATGCTGGGAAAAGTTGTTGAAGAAAAGAGAAGAAGAAGAGGATAACCAGCATAATTCAGGTACAGTGGTGATGGGGGCACTGTGGGAAGATCTGAAGGACCAGAGAGGTTAGGGACAGATCATTATGAAGCAATTTAAGTGGTTGCCAAGAGGTGAAACAACTTAGTAGCACATAATTTTCATCTGTATTTAGCACTACTGTGTTATATGGCTCATTATGCATAACAAACCAGGTTATGATGAGCCTGGTGATTCAGCACACTGTGGGAATCCCAACATTATAAAGACATATGGTATGAACCAGCCATCACATATTAAGCTGTAGTTCTTTGGGCAAAAGCTGTTATGTGACCACAGAGAAATATACA
>NW_015386393.1:5067029-5094365 GCF_001527695.2 Protobothrops mucrosquamatus
AATAATAATAATAATAATAATAATAATAATAATAATAATAATAATAATAATAATAATAAAGTTGGAAGGGACCTTGGAGGTCATCGAGTCCAACCCCCTGCTCAGGCAGGAAACCCTACACCATTTTGGACAAATGGCTGTCCAGTCTCTTCTTAAAAACTTCCAGTGTTGGAGCATTCATCGCTTCTGGAGGCAGGTTGTTCCACTGGTTAATTGCTCTGTCAGGAAGTTTCTCCTTAGTTCCAGGTTGCTTCTCTCCTTGATTAGTTTCCATCCGTTGCTTCTAGTCCTGCCTTCAGGCGCTTTGGAGAAAAACATGACTCCCTCTTCTTTGTGGCAGCCGCTGAGATATTGGAACACTGCTATAATGTCACCCCTCGTCCTTCTCTTCGTTAAACTAGACATACCCAATTCCAGCAGCCGTTCCTTATATGTTTTAGCCTCCAGTCCCCTAATCATCTTTGTTGCTCTTCTTTGTACTTTTTCTAGAGTCTCAGCATCTTTTTTACATCGTGGTGACCAAAACTGGATGCAGTATTCCAAGTGTGGCCTTACCAAGGCATTGTAAAGTGGTATTAATACTTCACGTGATCTTGATTCTGTCCCTCTGTTAATGCAGCCCAGCACTGTGTTGGCCTTTTTGGCAGCTGCAGCACACTGCTGGCTCATATTTAAGTGATTGTCCACTAGGACTCTGAGATCCTAGAACTAAGGAGGAATTTCCTGACAGAAAAATTAATCAGTGGAACGACTTGTCTCCAGAAGTTGCGACATCGCTGAAGATTTTTAAGAAGAGATTGGACAGCCATTTATCTGAAATGTATAGGGTTTCCCGCCTGAGCAGGGGGTTGGACTAGATGACCTCCAAGGTCCCTTCCAACTCTTGTTATTCTGTTAGAAGAATCTAGATCAGACAGCTACCAAAGCACTGTACAACTGCTCTCAAAACCCGAGGCTGACTATCGGGCGGTGAAATCTTTTATTTTAACTCCCATAAGAGCAAGAAAGGAAGAGGCAGAATTTAAACCTTGGAGCTGGCATAAAACTACAGCTAGGTCCCTGTATTCTGTGGGTTTTGCCACTTCAGTACATCTCTGCTTCATCTCTTAGCTAAGCCACGTCCTTGAATCTTCTGCTGCAGAGCTCACAAGCACAGGTTTACATTCCTTGAGAGAGATTGATTGCCACACTCAGTGAAACTCCCAACAGGTTACAGGACTTATCTTGCACACATCCAAGCCCTCGGGATCTGACACGATCTGAGTTTGGCATTCTTCATTTCCCTTTCATCGAACTTGCCATTCTTTTGCCTCAGAGAAAAATCCCGTGTGAGTGAAAATATTTCCTCCTTCAGGACAAAAGGACTTTTGTCCCTGACAAAAATATGCTACAATGAATGGAGTAGGCCTCTGTAGACAAGGGGAAAGTGTCGTGATTTCTAATCCCCTGATATGACTTCTATTTTTTATCTTATCCTCTGCTTTTTGCTTGTAAAGATCTACCGTGCTCTTTGAACTAAGAGGCCTCCATATTCAGAGTGGAAAACAAAAAGCAGGTGGTGTTTTTTTAAAAACAACAACAACAACAACAATGGTTGACACCTGCATACAATTCAACTTTGTGCTGAAAAGTGTATTTATTTGCTTATTAAATAGGTTTATATGGCTGCCAAACTCGCACACGGTGAATTCAGGGTAGTGTACAGCACTAAATATCAATAAAATGAAAAGGCCAGAAACTCCCACCCCTCGAGACAGTGACAAATACAATCACATAAACCACTGGATTGGCTCCAAATCAACCTGGGTTCGCAGGCCTGCTGACAGAACAATGTTTTTAGGGCTTCCCAGAAAAGTAGCAAAGGTCAACCTTATTTCTGAATTATGTTCTGGAGGGAGGGAGCCACTACAGCAGTGTTTCTCAACCTTGACAATTTTAAGGCATGTGGACTTCAACTCCCAGAATTCCACAGCCAGCATTGCTGGCTGTGGAATTCTGGGAGTTGAAGTCCACATGCCTTAAAATTGTCAAGGTTGAGAAACACTGCACTACAGGGAAAGTCCTTCCTCTGGAGCAGGGGTGGGGAACCTTGGCTCTTTTATGACTTGTGGACTTCAACTCCCAGAATTCCTGAGCCAGGAATTCTGGGAGTTGAAGTCCACAAGTCATAAAAGGGCCAAGGTTCCCCACCCCTGCTCTAGATTCCATCAGGGGTATTTCCTTAATTGGAGCTGGAGCATACCCTGGCTTCCCATTCTGGTAGGCTGGGAAGATGTAAGACAACAGAGGTAATTAAATAATTGTATTATTTTTAAAAAAGCAAGTAGGGATTGTTCCACAGCCACATCATTCCTAGATTTTGCATTCTCAAAAATAGTGGGTCATGCGCTGTAGCCAAAGTTTGCTGAACTGGAAAATAGCGCAGGACTTGCCTAGTTCTTAGCTGGAAGATCACCAGGCTGAGCAGCAGAAAAAACAATTTAGAAGACAACAGCAAATTACTTTCAGACTGTTATAGAAAATCTCCACATATTTATTTATAAAACGTATAGGCTCAAGGTAATTCTAGACATGTCCGTGAAGTCACCAGGGGGTGAACTGGACTTGAAACGTTCTTCATGACTTGAATCAGCTAATTCAACTTTAAGATTTATTAGAAGCAGCATATACAGGTGGTCTTCAACTTACAACAATTGGGACTAGAATTTCTGTTGCTAAGCAAGGTGGTCAAGTGAGTTGCACCTGATTTTACAGCCTCTTTTGCCATAGTTAAGAAAATCACTATTAAGTGAATAAGATCGTCATTAAGGATATCCAGTTTCTTCCATTGACTTTGCTTCTCAGAAGCCAGCTGGTAGTCGCAAATGACCCCAGGACACGCAACTGTTGTAAACACATGAGAATTGCTAGTTACCTGAATTCTGATCACATGACTGGGGAATGCTGCCACAGTTGTAAGTGCAAGGACTGGTTGCACTGGTTTTTTCAGTGCCGTTATACATTTAAATAGTTGTAAGTCGAGGACTACCTATAATTTTTTCCTCCATCCCCTCATCATAAAAATCATTATAACATAAATATAACAATATAAAGCAACAGCTCTTAAGTTCCAAATTGAAGAGCCCCAGCTTTGCTGCTCTATGAAAAAAATGTAGATACTGATAGCCGAGAACTTACATTCATTTAGTGACCATTCAAAGTTACAACAGCACTGAAAAAAGTGACGTATGACTGTTTTCCACACTTATGACCGTTGCAGCATCCCCTTAGTCACGTGATCAGAACTGAGATGCTTGGCAACTAGCATATATTTTCGACTGTTGCAGTGTCCTGGGGTCACGTGATCACCTTTTGCGACCTTCTGACAAGCAAAGTTATGGGGAAGCCAGATTCACTTAATAACTGTGTTACTAACTGAACAGCTGCAGTGATTCACTTAAAAACTGTGGCAAGAAAGTTGTAAAATAGGACAAAACTCACGTAACTGTCTTGCTTAGCAACAAACATTTTGGGCTCAAATATGTGACAGTTGCCAAGCGCCTGTATTTTGATCATGTGACCATAGAGATGCTGCAAGGGTTGTGTGAAAAACAGTCACAAGTCACTTTTTTCAATGCCATTGTAACTTTGAACGGTCACTAAAAAAATGATGGTAAGTCGAGGCCTATCTGTATATCCTCCAAATCCGAAGGCTGCATTTTTCTACCTTCACTTTCAAATTCATCCAAGCCAATAGACAATATTTTTTGTGGCAGCAATTTTCACATTTATCTAAGCAGTGGATAAAGCAGTGGATAAAGAGCCCTGTTAACAAGTTTCTGGTGTATTTGTTTTCTCTGAACAGAAAATGGAAGCATGAAGATTTTACTTCTGAGAACTGTAAAAAGAAGAGTAAATATCCTTTAAGGCTTATCTTGTGCATTTCTTTATGACTCAAAGAACACAGAAGAATCCAATGTAATGACTTCTGCAAGTCTCAGAAAGAATTTAATATCACAGTTTGTCTCATAGTAAAACTATTTCCCTCAAACACTTGATATGCAAAGCAGAACTTTTATCCCAGACCTTGAAAAAGTCTGTTTGGAAGGAGGAGGTTTTCCCAAGGCAGACTCATGCAGAGGCGCAACAGGCACCCTGCAAGAAAAGGTAGTTTTCTCAGCTTGAATAGTGTTAAAGAGGAAACACAAGGCACGTTTTTTTCAGAGGACTAATGATGACATTTTCCAGAAGGCTGGCATGTTTCATGTACCTGCCTTGCCCTACCAAATCAATGCTGTGATAACAACCCTTGCAAATTAGCAAAAATGCTCAATGGTTACCTGCAATCACATTTCAATGGGGTGAAGATCCTTGATTCAAGCATCTAGGTCAGGGCTTTTCAACCTTTTCACCCACTGTACCACTTTTAAGATATGGCAACATCTGAGTACCACCAGTTGCCTAGCAAGGTGTCAAAAACTTGATGACCAAAAAAAAAAAAGAGAGAAAAAAGTGATAAAGTACAGGTAATCCTCGACTTACAACAGTTCGCTTAGTGACTGTTCGAAGTTACAATGGCACTGAAAAAAGTGCCTCCCAAGCCACAGCCGAGCAAGACATCTGCCTGCCCGCCCGCGCTCTTCCTCCTGTCCGAGGTTTTCATTGTTGTGAGCATTTCTGTTGAGGATTGGCAGCGGGGGTGGGGTGGGGGGGTGTTTGGTTTTTATTCCCCCCCCCCATCTGCTGGGTGGTTGCAGCAGGTTTTGGTCACTTCACATGACCCTGGGACACTGTGACCGTCATAAATATGAATCAGTTGCCAAGCATCTGAATGTAAATCACAAGACCCTGGAGATGCTGCAACATTCCAGCTGATTGGCGCTTCTTCAGGGCTCAGCAGAAGCATCAGGATCAGTGCCGAGCTCCAGGTGGAGCCTGGCACTGATCCTGGTGCTTCCACTGAGCCCTGACAGCCCCGAAGAAGCGCTGATCCGGCGCTTCCGCTGAGCCCTGCATCTCCAGCCATCTCTCGCTCAGGCTTGTGCGGTGCTGCCCCCAGTTCAGCTCATTCCCCTCCCCCGCTATCACTTTTCTAGGATGGTCGCGTACCACCTGCCAGGTGCCAATGTACCACAGGTGGTACCCGTACCAGTCGTTGAAAAGCCCTGATCTAGGTAACTGAGGCTGGGTTCAACCCGCCCTGATTCAAGACTAATATCTTAATTACTCCATTTTCAGGATTTGTAGCCCATGCACTGAACTACAGAAGCTGCAGGACAGCTCAGAGGTGGGCTTGGATGGGGTTCGGCTGTGGCCCCTGATCACAGTCCTGCTTGATCCTAGTAATCTGGCAGTTGCTCCTTGGAGGACACATGCCTTTATACATGTAACAGCCTGGATGTAAATAGTGGATTAACTAAGCCATGATACTGAGTCTCAGGGGCAGAGACAACCTCCGTCTGAACTCGCTGTTTACAAACCGCGGTGGTTAGATCCCGCTAAGCCGAAACGCGACTGCTTGCAAGCATTTGAAGTCAAGACAGTTGGGGTTATTTTCTAAACCAGTGTTTCTTTTTTTTCCCCCTCAGCGCTTTCTTCTTCTTCTCTCTCAGGGCCCCTTCCCATTTTTTAAAAAATTACGGAGTGCCCCCCAAAAAGCTTTCGTTTGTATGGGCCACCTGCATCGACACTGACCAGATTAAACATTTAAATCAGGGGTAGTCAACCTTGGCTCTTTTATGACTCGTGGACTTCAACTCCCAGAATTCCTGAGCCAGCTAAGCTGGCTCAGGAATTCTGGGAATTGAAGTCCACGAGTCATAAAAGAGCCAAGGTTGACTACCCCTGATTTAAATGAACGCATTCGCTGCCACTGTTGCTTTTCACCATTATACGGTGGGATTTTAATACGGCGTTATTTTTCAACGCAAGCTGGCAAACCGTTTCGGTTTCGCGGACCCCCTCGAGGATCCTGGAAGATCCCTCCCCAAAGTCCTGGGGGACCCCCACAAGGATCCTGGGACCACCTTTTGAGAAACTCTGCCCTAAGCCACGGCTTTGCAGGCCGCTCGAACAGGGTCTCCGACGCCTTTTCCTCCTGGAAACTGTCCGACTGGCGCCCACGTTTAGCGCGGCTTGGGGAGCTCCCCTCGTCTCCCCTGGAGACCCTCCCCACCATTTCTGCCTCCTGAAAGCCCCACCCGGCCGGGTGTCGTCATTTCCAGCGCTGGCGTCGCGCTGTCACATCCGCCTCCCCGGGAGGAAGAGACGCCAGAGGGTGGGAGGCCCGGCGCAGCAGCGGCCGCTCGTTCCAACTTGCAGGCCCGACGCGTAATGCGGAGCGCAGGGGCGCCCGGTTGGAGCTCCCGAGCGGGAGCCGGGAAACAACAGAGCCGGGCCGGACGAGGGCTTGGCGGCTGAGCGCGGGGCTGCCCGCGGCCTCAGCAGAAGGGGGAACGGAGGACAGGCCACCTGCCGGCCGAAGGGAGAGACTCGCCAGCTGCCCTTCGCGGAGCCGCTGCGAGCCCAAGGCGACGGGGACCCCCGCTGGCGACGCGGAGCAGGGGGCAGGCGCGGGTGATTACGGGCGCGGAACGGGCGTCCCGGGGGGGGGGGAGAGCAGGCTCGGGATCCTCGCGGGGTTTGGGCTGGCTACCCTCCACGCTGGCCGAGGGAGAGTTTGGGGCGTCCGGGCGTGATCCGCGCCGCCTCTCCATCCCTGGAAAGGATCGAGCCTGGGGCGGCGGGCGGCGGCGGCGGCGGCTTCAACACTCAGCGAGCGTTTTTCTCCGGGATTCCGGACCGGTGCGGTAGTTTCTGACGTCTGGGGCTCGCTCGTGGGTTTGGGTCTCCTCCCTTTTGCAAGGGGAGGTGTGTTTCTCGGTTCTCCCGAGACGACGACGACCTCTTGCCTTTATTTACGCCAAAGAGGGGGGGGGGAGCCTTGCCGTGGCTGGCTGGGGAGCGGGCTTGCAGGGCTGCTCGGGAGCAGATCTCGGGGGTGCCCGGGTCCCCAAAGTGCCCCAGCTACCTCGCGTGTAGATGTTTGTGTGTAGTGACAGCTCCGATGATGTCATGTGCCGCTAAGACCTCCGTTCTCCGCACGCTCGTTTTGTCCGTTCCCTCGAGAATCTCTTGCTGTTAATCGGGACCGTTGGAGAGAATTTCGCTGGGATTTCCACAATTCCTGCCTGCCAAAATAGCGATCCCCCCACCCCTCGTGGGCTGGGCTCTGTTTCCACCCACGAGCAGTCCGTGAAAGCGTGCGGGATTTACTCCAGGGGTACTACTCGGCGAAAAAAAATCTCTCTCTCGATCGCTGTTAAAGGTAGGGCCTGACTTGACTGGGGATGGGTTTTGCTGTTTCTGCGTTGGCCCGCCCCATCCCGAGCCCTTTCAACACGTCTGAACTACAGTGCCCATGATCCCCAGCAAGAAGAGTTTGAGCTGTTGGGATAAAGTTAGGCATGCTTGGAAAGTGCCGAAGGGTGGAGGCCTGGTTGACGTTCTTATAGGTAAAAGTGATGCCGGATGGGGATAATGGGTAGGATAATGCAGTATGTATGAGGAGCTTTTGGAGTATGCAATTGAAGGGGTGGAGTAGGGGCTTTGTGTAGAGGGGGAGGAGCGTCAGTGAAAATATGTCCTTTTTGCTTTCCAATGACTAATGTGGCTTCAAACTGGAGTGCTGAGGGGGAGCTGTAGTATTCTGTTAATGATGTTATTCATGAGGCCACTGTGTATTGGTCTGACACAAGCAGTGTGAGGTTTGGATTGGCTTTGGAGCAGTGGTTCTCAACCTGTGGGTCGGGACCCCATTTGGTGTCGATCGACCATTTCACGGGGGTCGCCAAGCAAGGCTGTCTGCCATTTTTTTTGTCCGCCATTTTTTTTGTCTGCCATTTTTTCCCCTTTTCCGGCGGGTGCCTTACCTCCCTTGGGCTGGGCCAGCTGGTGGTTGGCCTGCTCCGTCTGTGCCGCTTGCCAGCTACGCCTCGGCCGGTGCAGGGGCGGAACCACGCATGCGCGGCGCTCCCGGGGAGGGAAAGTCCTCAACTTACGACCGGTTGGGTAGTCCTCAACTTACGACCGGTTTAGTCCTCGACTTACGACTGGTTGGGGTCGCGGCATTAAAAAGGTTGAGAACCACTGCTTTGGAGTCTCTGAGGCTCTGAAGCTGATGCGAGAGATGTGGGTAGATGCAGCCTTATCTTAAGCTACTATGGTTGTAGGTAGAAGCTTCACAATTCACAAACTCCTGCACAAATTCAGTTGTTGCTGTTGTTATTATTATTTTTTCAAAGCAAGCAGATTGGTAGTGTCCTCCTACTCCTTATTTTTTTTTAAAAAAAAAAAGACTTTGTGGATAGTTTTAGGTCAGTATTTCTCAACCATGGCCAGATTAATATTAGGTGGACTTCAACTCCCAGAATTCCCCAGCCAGCATGGCTGACTGGGGAATTCTGGGGGTTGAAGTCCACCCATTTTAATGTTACCAAGATTGAGAATGTTACCAAGACTAATGTTACCAAGGTGATCAGGAAGGGATGTATTGGATCTTGGAAGACTGCCTGGGTGAGGAACAGGTCCAGTTTCATTGTTCATAGGACTTGGGGGAGGGATATTCTGTGAATTGGTTGTACCCTCATCAAGGTTGCATAGACGTCTTTGGAGAGAATTGATGATCTGCTGCATGATGTCATCATGCAAATGTTTGTATGCTTATCATAGACATGATGTAAATTACATTATCTCTTCACTTGCAAGATATCTTGCCTGTGAGAGTAGAGTCATGCTGATAATAAACCTAGTAGCTGTAGCGTAAGATAGATTTTCTTTCTTCTTCACCAAAAAGTGAAGGAAGCCAAGAAAAACACTAGTGGTTTAAATATGAGCCAGCAGTGTGCTGCAGCTGCCAAAAAAGCCAACACAGTGCTAGGCTGCATTAACAGAGGGATAGAATCAAGATCACGTGAAGTGTTAATACCACTTTACAATGCCTTGGTAAGGCGATACTTGGAATCCCAAATCCAGTTTTGATCACCACAATGTAAAAAAGATGTTGAGACTCTAGAAAGAGTACAGAGAACAGCAACAAAGATTATTAGGGGACTGGAGGCTAAAACATATAAGGAACGGCTGCTGGAATTGGGTAGGTCTAATTTAATGAAGAGAAGGATGAGGGGGGACATCATAGCAGTGTTCCAGTATCTCGGGGCCTGCCACAAAGAAGAGGGAATCAAGCTATTCTCCAAAGCACCTGAAGGCAGGAAAAGAAGCAATGGAAGGAAACTAACCAAAGAGAGAAGCAACCTAGAACTAAGGAGAAACTTCCTGACAGTTAGAACAATCAACCAGTGGAACAACCTGTCTCCAGAAGCTGGGAATGCTCCAACACTGGAAGTTTTTAAGAAGAGACTGGACAGCCATTTGTCCGAAATAGTATAGGGTTTCCTGCCTGAGCAGGGGGTTGGACTAGATGACCTCCAAGGTCCTTTCCAACATTATCATTATTATTGTTGTTGTTGTTGTTATATGCTTGCATATAAATTTCAGATTAGAAGGCCAAAGTACTTGTTGCAACACTTGTGCTATCACCTTAAGCATTTTTCTGAATAAATCTTTATCAAACTCATAAGGGCTTGTTCCTTGACATATTTTTCCCCAGTCCTGATTAGAGAGTTCTGATGTGACCCCTGAGTCATGATTTTGACATCATTGTTTGTAATGGACATTGATGCATTGCTGTGATGATTCTATATTTATATCTTACTTTGCGGTCCAATAAGAACTCAAAAAAATTTCTCATGATAGAAAGGTGGAAAACTTCTCTGTATTGAATGGGGTGAAGACAAATGTTAATTATTCAGATTTATTATCAGTCTGGCATTGAACAGGAAGTTCAGCTGGATGTCTTGATGTCTATGGAGATTCATAATCATCCAGATCATGGTTGTTCCAAAGGTGCTTTTCTTCCAAAAGGCAACTGGACTTTCTTAGTTTTTTCTTTGAAAACATTTGCTTCTCATCCAAGAAGCCTCTTCAGTTAGAAAAAGCACCTTTGGGACAGCTGGATAGCTTTGATGGCCTTTTGCTAATTCTAAGACAAGTAACAGTAACATACCTTGGGTTATTATATGATGTTCGTGTGATTTGTCTCTGGTTGGATGGGTTCACATTTTCTATGAAACTTGCTTTGCTTCATAAAAAGCCGGCTGGGTGACTTTGGGCCAGTGACTCCCGTCTTAGCCCAAACCCGCCTCAGGGGTTGCTATTGTGGGGGAAAAATAAGGAGGAAGTTGCGTTGGATATGTTCGCTGCCTTGAGTTATTTATAAAAATAATAAAGGTGGGATATACAGTAAATATACTGGGATCATAAAAGCTTTAAACTTAAAACATTACACGAAAAGTAAACAATGAGGCATGAATGCTACCAGAACAAAGGTAGGTCTGTTAAACCTAGTTTAATCTAGATTTAATCAAGATTGGGAATTCCCTACCCCATAAATTCCTTCAAATTTAGATCCTAAGATGAAAATACAGTGTGTTCAATTTTGTTCTGTTCAGCTTTGTGTATACACACACACACATTTTCAGTGTAATCCTGTAAAATATACAACACAAGCAAGAACCAAAATAGAAAATAATAGAAAAGCAAACTGAAAAGGAAAAAAGAGAAAAACATACAATAATTGCCTTCTGCCCTTCTATCAAGTCATCGTCATATTAAATGTTTCCCTAACTTCTTCCTTTTATTTTAATCCCCAAATCTCATAATTCATTTTTTCTTCTTTCAGCAAAAAATCCATGCAAGGATTTCAGATGATGATGATGATGATGATGTTGGATAGGGCCCTTTGGAGATCTTCTAGTCCCACCCCCTGCTCAGGCAGGAAAACCTATACCATTTCAGACAAATGGTTGTCCAGTCTTTTCTTAAAAAGTCTTTTATTTTTTTTCTCCTGACCAAATTAATCAACTTTGGCACTTCTGCAAGTTCAGTTAATGTTGTGATCCAATCTTCTACCTTGTGTTATGATCAGCTTTTGTAGAAAAATTCCTTTTTCCTTTGTGATATTTCTATTCGCGGAAATTGCATGGATATGTTTATATCATTGTTTTGGTTATGCGTTCATATATGTGTGATGAATTATTGGCTGCAAATCAGGAATGAGCAAGCACTTGTACACGTTAACCCTCTCCTTGCTCTCTTGTTGTGTAGGATGATCAAATGTTTGAAAAGATTGTTAATGAGGCTGGTTTCTGTGTGAAATTTTATGGGTAGGCGTGTTTTAAAGGGCCAGTGAACAGTCTAGCATCCCAAGTCCCATGTTACTCCTACTGCTCTAAGCTGCTTTCTTAACATTGAATAAGAATCAGAAAGAATCTCAAGATCATATAGAACAGGGGTCCCAATTCCTTGGCCGCAGCCCTCTACCACGCGCAAAGCTCCATTTGTGTGAGTGGCGGGTGCTTTCGCTCGTGTGCAAATGGAGATGCATGTGCTCACGCGTGCGCCTGCCACTCACACGGGACCATCCCCTTCCCCCCCCCCACGGTCCGCCAAGCCAGAAAGATTGGGGACTGCTGATATAGAACAGCTCTGAACTTAACTTAGAAGGAACTAGGACAGGGGTCTTCAACCTTGACAACTTTAAGACTTGTGGACTTCAGCTCTCAGAATTTCTCAGCCAGCATAACTGGCTGAGGAATTCTGAGAGCTGAAGTCCACAAGTCTTAAAGTTGTCAAGGTTGAAGACCCCTGAACTAGGAGACCACAGATGATATCAGTAGATGGAGTATGGTTGAAATTTTATTTGTTGTTGTTCAGTCGTTAAGATGTTCTCTTCGAAACCCCATGGACCACAGCACGCCAGGCTCCCTTGTCTTCCACTGTCTCCCAGAGTTTGCCCAAATTCAACATCATTGCGTTGATGACACCATCTAACCATCTCATCCTCTGCCATCCCCTTCTCCTTTTTGCCTTCCATCTTTCCCAACATCAGGGTCTTTTCCAATGAATCCTCTCTTCTCATTTGGTGTCCAGAGTATTTGGGTTTCAGCTTCAGTATCTCTCCTTCCGAAGAATGGTCAGGGTTGATTTCCTTTAGAAAATTGTATGTTTTTTCCCCCGGAGGATAATTAAAGCTTGGAGCGGAAGTAGAAGGCAAACAACTGTCATATCTTTCATAAAGGGTCCAAAACCCTAAAATCATACCATTGAAACATGACACCTGAATTTTGCTGGACTAATCTTGGGGATGCTGTGACAACTAGCTTGGCTTCCACAGCGTATTTGATAACACTAGACTAGATCTCTGTTTCCCAAATTTAACTATTTTAAGATGTGTGGACTTCAACTCCAGAATATCTCAGCCAGCAACGCATCTTAAAAAGGTCCACACATCTTTAAAAAGGGCTAAGGTTGGGAAATACAGGTAGTCCTCAACTTACAATGTGAGCCCAAAATTTCCACTGCTAAGCAAGACAGTGAGTTTTGTCCCATTTTACAACCTTTCTTGCCACGGTTGTTAAGTGAATCATTGCAGTTGTTAAGTTACTAACACGGATGTTAAGTGAGTCTGGCTTCCCCTTTGACTTGGTTTGTCAGAAGTTCACAACAAATTATCACATGACCCTGGGACACTGCAACCATCATAAATATATAGAGTCGCCTCCAGGTGAAATGGGCGGCATATAAGAAGATCCATAAGAATCCATAAATTACGACCATTCCCGTTGCTTTTATTGGATCTCCTTCATGGGGAAAAAAAATAATTTCCTCTCTTGTTTTGTTTTTTAGGATTCTGTGCAACAAAACTCATGTGCAGAGAGAGACTTCAAGATTCTCTATGTTGGAATGCAGGACCCCCCAGTTATGGCTGTTCTGAGCGGACATGTGCTAAAGACTCCCTGCATTTCACTGGAGGCTGAAATATTTTCGTAACTGGTTGGATTGCCCTGCTTGTGGGACTCCTGCTTTTCCCTGAAAATTACCCTATACCCCATAGTCCCTCTCCTTGATCCCACCCGCGGCCATGAATGGGCTGACGGTTACTGAACTCTGCTGTCTTTTCTGCTGCCCACCTTGCCCTAGTCGGATAGCTGCCAAGCTGGCCTTCCTACCTCCAGACCCCACCTATTCAATTGTCCCGGAACCAGATCCTGCGGGCAGCACCAGCAACGCCTCCTCCCGGAGTGGCACCATGGCTCGCTGGAAGCTTCATTTGACGGACCGGGCTGATTTCCAGTATACCCAACGAGAACTGGACACCGTTGAGGTGTTCCTTACCAAAAGCAGCCGAGGGAACCGAGTGAGTTGCATGTATGTCCGCTGCGTACCTGGCGCCAGGTGAGCAAATTTGAAAAGAGGAGTGGCAGTAGCCATGCGGTGTCTGGGACATTGGGTTTACAGGTAGTCCTTGACTTACAACCATTTGTTTACTGACCGTTGGAACTTACAACGGCACTGAAAAAAGTGACTTATGACCAGTGGTCAAACTGTTGCAGCATTCCTGTGGCCACATGATCAAAACTCGACACTTGGCAACTGGCATGTATTTATCACTTTGCAATGTCCCCGGGTCCTGTGAACTCCTTTGGCCACCTTCTGACAAAATCAATGGTGATGTCAGATTCACTTATTATTGTTATTATTTTTAAAATGGTAATGATTCACTTAACAACTGTGACAAGAAAGGTTGTACAATGCGGCAAATCTCATTTAATAACCATCTTGCTTAGCAATGGAAATTTGGGGCTCAGCTGTGCTTGTAAGTCAAGGACTACCTGTATAACTGTGCAAGTCAGAATAACAGAGTTGGAAGGGACCTTGGAGATCTTCTAGTCCAACCCCTTGCTCAAGCAGGAGATCCTACACCAGGAGTAGGCAACTTTGGCTCTTTTATGACTCGTGGACTTCAACTCCCAGAATTCCTGAGCCAGCCATGCTGAGGGGAAAGGGAGAGGTTTCCAAGCTGAGCCATGCTGGCTCAGGAATTCTGGGAGTTGAAGTCCACGAGTCATAAAAGAGCCAAGGTTGCCTATCACTGTCCTATACCATTTCAGACATATTGTTGTCCAATCTCTTAGAAACTCCCAGTGTTGGAGCATCCACAATTTCTGGAAGCAAGTCTTTCCACTGATTAATTGTTCTGTCAGGAATTTTCTCCTTAGTTCTAGGTTGCTTCTATCTTTGGTTAGTTTCCATCCATTGCTTCTTGTCCTGCCTTCAGGTGCTTTGGAGAATAGCTTGACTCCCTCTTCTTTGTGGCAACTCCTAAGATATTGGAACACTGCTATTATATCACCCCTAGTCTTTCTTTACATTAAACTAGACATACCCAATTCCTGCAACTGTTCTAAATATGTTTTAGCTTCCAGTCCCCTGATCATCTCTGTACTCTTTCTAGAGGCTCAACAAGTCCTTGTTAGAGGTGGTGCTGGTAAATGTGAATTTGCTGGGATTCCATCTCAGTTTCCAAAGCAGTTCGCACGGAATTGTGGGACGCCCGGCATTCTTTTGCTCGGCTGATGGCAGTTCTTCTCTTTTTGAAGAAACACACTAGCAAAGCCCTCTGTTGAGACAACAGTTTGAACCAGTGATCATTGTTGGCCATGTTTGGGGGAGTGGGGGGGAAGACTGTATCGACTAAGCATGGTTAAACAACAAAGTTAAGAACATCAGCCTTGCTCAAAGCTGCTTAATTGAGTTAATCTGGGGGCTGTCATTTGGTGTATAAATTCTTGCTATGTTGCAGGTGCCTCCGGATAATCATAAGCCTGGAATTGAAAGGAGCTTGTGACCTCTTCTCCCTCCCACCTCTTTTTTTTTTTTAAATAGGGGTTGCTCAGACAACTGGAAAGCTCAAGGGGATTGGACCCCAGCCTTTGTAATCTGTTTCCATGACAATGTAAAAAAAAAACTTCATAGGTGCAGGAATTAAGCCCCTTGAGAGCTTAACATGTCAGGTTTAATTTTGCCGAAAAGAGTCCCAGTGTTTATTCCGTGCGGTGAAAATTATCAAATAAAGTTTAATTAAATCAGATTGGGGCCTGGCTGGTGGGGGTCACCAGGGCCAGTTCTCAAGGGAATCGAGCACGGGTGACGTACTTGGAACATGTGAGCTGCAAGTGGGAAGTTTTACCTTCGGCCTCAAACTTTTGCAGCCATGTTTTCCTTCCCATTTATGACTGTGTACAGGTAGTCCTCGACTTACAGCTGTTTGTTTAGTGACAATTCAGAGTTGCAATGGCACTGAAAAAGTGACCTATTACCCGTTCTCACATAACTGTTGCAGTATCCCATGATCAAAATTCCGATGCTTGGCAACTGGCATGTATTTACAATCGTTGCAGCATCCCGGGGTCATGTGATCACCGTTTGTGACCTTTAGAAGCCAGCTTCTAAAAAGAGACTCCATGAGGAAAACCAGATTCACTTAACAACCACATGATTCACTTAACAGCTGCAGAGTTTCACTTAACAATTGTGGCAAAAAAGGTCATGAAATGGGGCACAACTCAATAGCTCTTCTTGCTTAGCAACAGAAATGTTGGGCTCAGTTGTGATCATAAGTCAGGGACCACCTGTACAGGCTCCTTTGCAGATTTACCTAAAGGTAAATTTTACTGACTTGAGGGGGAGGGTGTTTCTAAGTAAGCAAAACCAGAACCGAACTGGAAAAGAGAGTCTGAATAGTTTGGCCACAGTAATTGGAAGATAAATGTGTATTTAAAAGTTACTATATTTGCTGTTCTCTGGGCATTGTGAAATGCGAAGAACGAAACATGGGATAATAAAACCAAGAACAATCAGCAGCATCCTGATCAAGGATTATGATACTAATAAATAATAATTCCCAGGTCTTTGGGAAGGACTTGCTAGATAGATTAAAATGCCAAATCCATTCTGGCTAACTGTGAGACAAACCAAAATAATAAATATATGCTGAGGATGGGAAAAAACCACCATAAACCGAACACCTGAACGTGTAATATAAAGTTTCTAAAAGCACTACAAATGATTTTAGAAATGGAAAGAATAACATGGCCTTTAACCAGGCATCCTAGAGCTCAAAATTGCGAGGGTTTTGTTTAGCAACTGTAACTGTAATCGACCATAAGAAAGGCTGAACGCCAAAGAATTGAGGCCTTTGAACTATGGTGCTGGAGAAGACTCCTGTGAGTCCCTTGGACTGCAAGGCGATCAAACCGGTCAGTCCTAGAGGAGATCAGCCCTGACTGCTCTTTAGAAGGCCAGATCCTGAAGTTGAAACTCAAATACTTTGGCCACCTAATGAGAAGGAAGGACTCACTGGAGAAGAGCCTGATGGTGGGAAAGATGGAGGGCAATAGAAGAAGGGGACGACAGAGAATGAGGTGGCTGGATGGAGTCACTGAAGCAGTAGGCGTGAGCTTAAATGGACCCCAGAAGATGGTAGAGGACAGGAAGGACATGGGGTCACAATGGGTCGGACATGACTTCGCAACTAACAACAACAACAACTTTAAATCAGAGCAAACAGACAATATCCTCAAAAGTAGCAACTTCTCTTTCCAAATAGGATATCTGTGTTGAGGTTGTCTCCATGTGGTTAAGTTGAAATGAGACTTAATAAATGTAGGCGATTCTGTCCTGGGTGGCCTTTCCTTTCCCCATGCTGGCTGAGGAATTCTGGGACGTGAAGTCCACTCATCTTAAACTTGCCAAATTTGATACACACAACCCTTAAAAGGTGTTCAAGAGGAACCCTTCTTGCAAACTCTTCAAGGGCTGAGGCCTTGAGTCTTGGGACACAATTGTTGAACAACCATAAAAAGATCATTTGCCAGAAAATCAAGGCATCTCTTCAGCCACTGGGGCCACCTGGTTAGGCTGGAGAAGTTAGTTGAGGCCTGGACATGGGGTGGGAGCAGCAAGGAGAAGAAGTCCTGGAGCAGCTAGATCAGAGCATTTAGACCAGTTCTTTCCTTAGTTTGACAGATGTGGTTGTGGATAAGGGCGTTCCCTGGTCACTGTTTCCGGTCTTCTTTGTATGGGAATCTGTCTCTGTTCTCCATTGTTGATACAGTAAATCAACCGTCCAGCCGTAAATCCTTAAAAATGAAAAAAAAACAAAAAACCCTCCACTTTTCATGTCCAAAACAGCTGACTGTTACTCTTTAAACCCATTTTACCCTATTATTCCTAGGAACCCTGTTAGATAGATCAGATTTGGGTATCTTTGGGATTTTACACATTGAAATAATTCAATCTGTAAAAAAATTCAAAGTTCACATTGTGTGCCAAATGATTGTGCAAATGCCAAGAGAAATATTTTCCTTCTTTAGGTGGCCTTAATTAATTTTGTCCGTTCCTCCCCATTATGTAGAACAGAGTTAGGGTGATCCTATTTTCCTGGGGAAAAATGAAGGATAAACTTGAAAAGAGGGGCAAATCTGAAAGAGTTTAACAAAACAATATTCATAAATGGTTGTTTATGTTTGTAACTTTGCTTTACAAAGGAAACTTCAAGAGCAAAAGTGAGAAAAACTTTACAAAAGCACATATTCTAAGAAAATTATCTAAAATTGAACAGCATGTGCAAATTTATATTAAAAGGACCGTTCAGTTCCCATACTTTTCACATTAATGTGAACGACTATGGATTAAATAGAGCCATTTGTATGGTAAATGTTAAATGACTCAAATAAAGGACAAAAGTGAGTGCTTGAAAAAGAAATACATCCAAAAGTCAGCTTTCCGAAATTAAAAAAAAAACACCCTGTTCTTTATAGTAAAGAATGGACGATCGCTGTCGTGATAGTAAATTTGAGAGAAGAAAACTCTTGCTAGTATTTCTCCCTGTAATAGAAAATGTGGGGAAATGGTGATGACAGTATTTATTTTATAGACATTGGTAGGATCTGTAGGAATTCTGATACTTTAGTCTCCATCTTTTACGTAAGGAGTAGAAACAGCAATAAATCTCAAAATGACCCAAAAACTGAGTTACGTAAAACTGCCAGTGAAGGTGAAAATGTCATAATTAAGACTGCAGCCGTCCGTTTGTAATAAATTTGTGAGGCCAAACTTCTCTGTAACAATTCTTTAGATTTCTGCAGAAAGGGAGAATTGTGCCGGTGTTTTAAATACTGGGTAAGTGTTTGAAAATGGCACCCCTGAGCTGCTAAAGGTGGTCTGGGGCCCAGGGGTAGGCAACCTTGGCTCTTTTATGACTCATGGACTTCAACTCCCAGAGTTCCTGAGCCAGCCACGCTGAGGGGAAAGGGAGAGGTTTCCAAGCTGAGCCATGCTGGCTCAGGAATTCTGGGAGTTGAAGTCCACGAGTCATAAAAGAGCCAAGGTTACCTACCTCTGGTCTGGGCTATGCTGTTGTTTCATCTGGTTCCTTATGGGAGTGGCTGGCAATGCAGACAGTCCTTGGCTTACGACCACAATTTCCGTTGCTAAGCAAAATGGTTGTTAATTGAGTTGTGCTCGTTTCTATTATCTTTCTCTTTTTTTTGGCCCTGGTTGTTATGCAAAGCACTGCGGTTCTTATGTGAATCACGTGGTCGTTAAGTAAATCAAGCTTCCGCCATTGACTTTGCTCGTCGGAAGCCGTCTGGGAAGGTTTGCAAATGGCGACCACATGACACCATGAGTGTCTGAAACCACCCCGTGCCCGTTTCCAAGTGATCAGATTTTTGATCCCATGACGGTGGAGATGCAACAGGCATAAATGCAAGGACCGGTCATAAGTTCGTTATAAATGGTTCAAATGGTTACTAAACGAATAGTTGTAAGTTGTAAGGACTACCTGTGCTAGTGTTTGTACAGAGGTGGGTTACAGGAAAAACAAGTGCAACACAGCATAATCCATTCTTCCTCTGTGTGGTTCGAAAAGACGCATCTTGCTCTGGCCTCAGAAGCGGCCACCTCATTATGTTGTGAGGTGTACACCTTTTTTTACAAGCATAGACAGTCGTATTTAAGCATATTTCACACATACCCTAAACCAGGAATCTTCAAACTTGGCCCTTTTATGACTTGTGGACTTCAACTCCCAGAATTCCTCAGCCAGGCATACGTGCCTGGCTGAGGAATTCTGGGAGTTGAAGTCCATAAGTCATAAAAAGGCCAAGTTTGAAGACCCCTGCCCCTAAATCTTTGTATGAAAGAGGCCTAATGTAATGAGCCTTGATCCACGGCAAAATGAGATGGTAGGGACTTACGAAGGAAGGAGGCCGAACCAACTCTGAAAATAGCGGAGCCGTTTAAAACTTCATTCTCACGTTAGCAAATGTAAACACGGTATTAAATAAGAGTTTCCAGTTCTTATTTAATGAGGAGAAGAGATCTTCACCAACCTCTTCTCCTCCTCCACCCCCACTGTGCTATTTTCTACTTGCAGAGAGGGGGTGAGGACACATTTTCCGTTAAGCGAGACATTTGTTAAATGAGTTTTTGCACGTTTTTACGATCGATCTTGCCCCATTTGTTACGTGAATTATTGCAGTTGATAAGTTAGTAACCTGGTTGTTAAATGAACCTGACTTTCCAGATTCTTTGCTTGTCAGAAAAGATGGCTCACACGACCTTGGGACACAGCAGCAGTCATAAATATGAACTAGTTGCCAAGCACCTGAATTTTGATCACGGGGAAGTTGCTGAGGTCGTAACTCTGAAAACCGGTCATAAGTCACTTTTTTAATTGCCATTGTAACTTTGAATGGTTACTAAATGAACTGTTGTAAGTCAAGGACTGTCTGTGTTCTGAAGTGGTACACTCTGTCCTGCAAAAAAAAAAGTAGGCCTTTACCACCCTGGTTGCACCTGAGGATCAGGTGTGATCCCCCTGCTTCTTTCTGAGCCCTTCCTTCTCCTCCAGGTTCACCGTTCTGTTCTCGCATGGCAACGCTGTGGATTTGGGCCAGATGTGTAGCTTCTACATCAGCCTGGGCACCCGGATTAGCTGCAACATCTTCTCTTATGACTACTCGGGCTACGGTGCCAGCACAGGAAAACCTTCAGAAAAGAACCTCTATGCTGATGTCGACGCAGCCTGGCAGGCCTTACGCACACGGTGAGTCTCCAGGAAGAACACCACCAGCCTTTTGCTGTTGTTGTTGTTGCTGTTGTTTCAAAAGCTCCAGGGTGGTTCATAACAGTGTCAGGATTGATCAGTCCATCAGTTTCCAGCAAGGGCGCTCAGAGGCCTCTTCCTTAAATGTTTTCTCAGAAATCGGATACTTCCTAAATAGCGATTCCATTCTTAGTTTTCGAGGCCAAGAAAGATGGGTAGATATACTAAGCCATAAATAGACAAACGAAAGAAGAGCTGTACTTGTTCATTGCCTGTCTTAGCGCCCAAATTAGGGCCCGGATCGGCCAGTGTGACTGTGGACACCTGTTTTGGTGCCCACCATGTTTCTTGTCTCATCTGAGTTGTTGTTTTTTAAACTTTTTTTAAAAAAAGCAAAAATGAGAAGTCAACAGTGCTGTTAAGGGAGCAGCAGCCTCTGGTACTATACTGGCTGCTTAAAGTCCTGAAATATCTTCAGAAGCATGTAGTGCAGGGGTGTCAAACTCAATTTCAGCATTGCGGTTGCCCTCAGGGGGCCGGGTGGGTGCGGCCTACTGGGTGGGCGTGGATGGAGTGGGTGTGGCCTACTGGGTGGGCATGGCCAGCTCTACATCGTTCGCGTCAAGGGTTCCTGTGGGGGCCTGGGCAAGAGTGGGACAGATCTGAGGGTCTCTGGCAGAAGGGGGTGGGACCGGGGCAAGCGCCAAGGCATGGTCCATTTCTTCATTCCTCACAAAGGGTGACACCTCCCCAGCATGCACCCAGGGTGCGGGGCCGACACAGCAGGGGCTGGTTCCTCGCTGTTTCTAGACGGCTTTGTGGAGCTAAGACAGAATGCGTTTCAGCATAGATGGCCACCACAAAATTGTACATTGGCTCCCGGCCGGCCTGGGCCAGGGCCAAGGCAGAGGGGGCCGTTCCCTCACTGTCCAGGATGGCTTCACAGGCCACATGAAACCACTTTGCGGGCCGCATCCGGCCCCCGGGCCTTGTGTTTGACATGTCTGATGTAGTGGTATGTGGGAATGACCTTGAGAGATTGGGTTTAGAGATGCTACTTAGGGAATAATTAGATAAGAGACAGCTTACCCTGCAGCTGGATAGAGGGCAAGACAAGAGAAGGGACTCTTGGGGTGTAAAGGAGATGGTGGGAGAACTGTATTTTTACACCTGCAAAGGTCTGCTATTGTAGCTTTACAATAAAATAGAATTAGCTCCTCTGGCTATGTTTCCTGTCTGGTCTACCTGGTAAGGCTGAAAATTTGGTCGGACCCTTGGTGCTCTCTAAGCTTGGTTATTTTTTTCCAGATGTTTCATTACCAAACTAGGTAACATCACCAGTGCTAGTAGAGCTAGCAGCTACTAACACTGGTGATGCTACCTAGTTTGGTAATGAAATATCTGCAAGAAAACAACCAAGCTCAGAAAGCACCAAGGATCCCGTGGTTCAGCCCTGGGCTACAAATATTCTCTTCTATCAATTCTATCTTTTCTTACAAAATAATTGGCAGCTGTTGCCTCATGCTGGGTTTTGAAAATGTGCCCACCTACCCAGAGAAGGACAGAATTAAGCAAGAGGAAGCAAACCGTTTTGGGGGCCAGGGAGAGAGAGGGGCACAGGAGTAGCGGGGAAGAGGAAAATAAATGTTTTGCATGGTTCAGCCTGCCTACCCTTCCACCACTTTAGAACTGAGTGAGACTGCTAGGTGCCTTCGGGCAGCTCATCAATAGGAGACACAGACAAAGTGGGCTGCCCTGTTCATTCCAGCATCTATTTGGGGCTGGATTGCCTTCAGGTGAGGATGTCCCTTCCCTTAGTCATGACAAGTAGCCCCAAATAGCATCAGCTGTCAAGTTCTACTTGGAAATCACATTTTTACACCTGTAGAGAGCAAATTCCATCCCTTGTACAAACTACTTCTTCAAGCAGTACATAAGGCACATAAAAGATGTAATTTACCTTGCGACGGCACCTCTGCGGTTTCTTTTCCTCTCTCTACAGATACGGGATCAGCCCCGAGAACATCATCCTCTATGGGCAAAGCATTGGGACGGTGCCCACAGTGGACCTGGCCTCCCGCTATGAGTGTGCAGCTGTTATCTTACATTCACCTTTAACATCGGGCATGCGTGTGGCCTTCCCAGAAACCAAAAAGACCTACTGCTTTGATGCTTTCCCAAAGTAAGTCCTTGAGGAAGCAAGAACGTGGGTGTGGAGCTCAGCCAAGGAAGGCAGATGTACAATTAAAATTTACTGTTGAAGTCTGCTGGATTTATAGTTAGAACAATTAACCAGTGGAACAACCTGCCTCCAGAAGCTGTGAATGCTCCAACACTGGAAGTTTTTAAGAAGAGACTGGACAGCCATTTGTCTGAAATGGTATAGGGTTTCTTGCCTGAGCAGGGGGTCCAAGGTCCCTTCCAACTTTATTACTACTACTACTACTACTACTACTACTACTACTATTATTATTATTATTATTATTATTACTATTATTATTATTATTATTATTATTATTATTATTATTATTATTATTTTATGTCAGCACCCCTCCCCCCAAATCTTTTAATTTCTTTTTCAGAAGCATGATTATTGACAAGTCTATCCTGCCAGTGCAACTCCCAAAAACTTTTCAGTGAGAGTTTCCTACGTATCGATCAGGGATCACCAAACACGGCAACTTTAAGACTTGTGGACTTCAATTCCCAGCAGGCTTCAGCCAGCTTGAAATTCTGGAAGTTGAAACCCACACATCTTAAAGTTGTCAAGTTTGGAGACACCTGGTATAGAGGCTACTCAGTTTGCATTTAGTTACAAATAGAAGTAGTAACTCAGTATTTGCTTCGTTTATTTCCAATTTGATTCACTATACAGTACAGGTAATGCTCAACTTACAAATCACAACTGGAAGCAGAACTTGTGTTGTTAGCCAAGATGGTTGTTAAGTGAGTCATGCCCAATTTTATGACCTTTTTTGCCATCGTTGTTAAGCAAATCACTACAGTTGTTAAGGGAATCAAGTCATTAAGCAAAGTTCACAAATGGCAGTCACAAGACTCAGGGATGCTGCAACCTGTCTAAATCAGGGGTCTTCAGACTTGGCCCTTTTATGATTTGTGGACGTCAACTCCCAGAACTCCTCAGCCAGCGTGCTTGGCTGAGGAATTCTGGGAGTTGAAGTCCACAAGTCATAAAAGAGCCAAGTTTGAAGACCCCTGGTCTAAATACATGACAGTTGCCAAGTAGCTGAATTTTGATCATGTGACTTTAGGGATCCTGTGATAAGTTAGAAGACCGGTCATAAGTCACCATTTTCAATGCTGTACTCCAGGGGTCCCCAACCTTGGCAACTTTAAGACCTGTGGACTTCAACTCCCAGAATTCCCCAGCCAGCATGGGGCTGGCTGGGGAATTCTGGGAGTTGAAGTCCACAGGTCTTAAAGTTGCCAAGGTTGGGGACCCCTGCTGTAGTCACTAAATGAATGGATGTAAGCTGAGGACTACGTTCACGTTCAAAGCACATTGCTCACTGTAATTCAGAAAGAACTCCATTAGAGGGACTTGTGGTCATTTGCAGAGCTAATCTCTTCCCTGGCCATCAGGAATATTATGTAACCCGATTTTTCTCCTGACAAAAGAGGCCTATTTCGTGCTTAAGCAAGAGGCTGTAGCTCACCGACAGAGCGCTGATTCTGTGTCAAAAGGGCACACACATTTTCAGTACGAAAGTATCTTAGGTCTTAGACCGTAATGACATGAGTTACCCCCCTTGAGTACCACAGCAGACTTTGTGGGTCCTAATGAGGACTGCATCATTTTGGAATTTGCTGCTTTTTTTTTTTGTTAAGCAGAGAAATAGAGGTTTTGAGCTTTTGCATAAGCTGTTCATTTTGCCTCTGAACATTCCCCAAACCTTAAATCAACCCCAAGTAAGTTCGTTTTAATTAAAAAGGCTGACATTGCGCATCTTTCTGAAAACCCCGTGATATTAGTAATCTCTGATTTCAGCCATTTAATTTTGTTTTGATATTTTAATTTGGGTTGTCTGTAAATTCCAAGGAAGGATGGTGGACCTTGCTGCTGTTGGAATTTACAACATTTAAGCTACTGATCTACCTCTTGCTCAGTGAGTAAAGCACACAGAACTGTCCAGCTCCTCTTTCAGGATAATGCTGCAGGGCAGACTCCACCTTCCCCCTGGAGAAGAGAGGCTCTGTTTGATTTTAACCCTTTTAACCGCAGTGTTTCCCAATCTCGGCCACTTTGAGACGTGTGGACTTCAACTCCCAGAATTCCCCAGCCCATATATATATATATATATGGGCTGGGGAATTGTGGGAGTTGAAGTCCACACGTCTCAAAGTGGCCGAGATTGGGAAACACTGCAATAATCTACCCTCACTTTCTCTCTTCCTCTCTCTTCCGCAGTATAGACAAGGTGTCCCGCATCACTTCTCCCGTTCTGTTCATTCACGGCACCGAAGACGAGGTGATTGATTTCTCTCACGGCCTGGCCCTTTACGAGCGCTGCCCGAAGGCCGTGGAGCCCCTCTGGGTGGAAGGAGCTGGCCACAACGATATCGAACTCTACAGCCAGTACCTGGAGCGCTTACGCAAGTTCATCTCACAAGATCTGTCTGGTTAATGCAACTCCACCTGCTTGACCCTTCCAGTAAAGACCGCCCGCCTTGACTGGGCCTGGGGAAGCAGAGGAAGCATTCGTGGCTTTCGAAGGGGAAGGCCGCCGATGCTGCAAGCTCCACGTTCCCATCTGCAAAATGGGGAGTAGTTCTATCCATCCTCCCTCTATCGCAGTCTTAGCCTGCGCAGGGCTCTTGAGTCTCTCCTTCTGGTGGTTCTTCCCCATCGCCGAGGGCCCTTTCCAGCTGTTCTCATTTCCAGCTGCTGTCATGGCTGAAGATGGGCCTGACCATCACAGCAAGATGCCTGAGGACGAAGTCCCGAATTGCACCTCCTCGCGGGACTCCGAAGGACTCGAGCGTTGCAGACTATTCTAAAACATGAACATCTCCATCAGGGCTATCCTCTCTGTGGCCTCCATCCACCTTTTCACTTTCCTGTTTCAGATCCCGTTTTCTTAACACTCTGCGTGTGACCCACAGATAGCAATAAGCCATAGGCAGGGTGGGGCGGGAGGCAAAGCACCTTGCATGCTGGCCAAAAACGGCTTGCTTCAGTTTAGCTGTCCGGCCCATGGCAGCCCTTGAAGACAATTGAATTTCATTCAGATTTCCCCAGGGGTGGGGACGGAAAACAACCACCTGTAATTTTTCACCCGGAAGCCTGCCAAAGGACTATTTGTGGAATGCGGCAAGGCTGTTCTACGCGTCCCGGAATTTATCGGTGGTGGGGAGTCATTTGCCAGCTTCATCACAACTCCTAGATATTATTGTTTTAATCTTCCACACCCTGTCCCCTCCAGATGTTCCCAAGGAATGGATTACACTTTACTTAACTTTGGGTATTCAGGCAATGGGGAACGGGTTGGGTGGGAATTTGAGGGAAGAATTCTCCATCCATTCATTTTGAAAGAGGAATAAAAAAAAATGAAAGATCCACGTGTGTTTCCTGCTAAATGTTTGTGGGAGACTCGGATGGGATTGAATGAGTTGGAAGTTTGTGGAAGTGGGTAAGTCATGAAATAGACAGCCCGAGAATTCCAGTAATGGTACTTCATTTTTTAGGACAGTGTTTCTCGACCTTGGTGACTTTAAGATACATGGACTTCAACTTCAATTCTGGGAATTGAAGTCCATGCATCTTAAAGCCATCAAGGTTGAGAAACACTATTATAGGTTATAATAAGAGAATCTTGAATGTCTGACAGAGTTTCCTTCTGCTCCCTCTTATACCAAACAAAATTAAGTTGGGGCTATTTTAAGTTTCTTCAGTATATTTTTCCCGTTTCCCATGACTGAGTTGTCATTCTTCTTCTCCTTATAAAACCATACAGTATCTTCTTAATCTATCTGCCAAATAGGAACGATGGGTGTTGTAAGTCAATATCTGGAGGGCATCTGCTTGCTTTGAAGCTCTTAGTAAGAATTTCAGAAACAAAGATGTCATTATTAGCCGTGAGAGTCATAGAAGTCATACCAGCATGGAGCGAAGGCAGGGATGGACTCAGCCAAGGAAAGATTTATTTATTTTATTTGTATATATCCATCCCACCTTTATTATTATTTTTAAATAACTCAAGGTGGGGAAAATACCCAACACACCTTCCTCCTTTATTTTCCTCACAACAACCCTGTGAGGTGGGTTGGGCTGAGCGAGAGTGATTGGCCCAAAGTCACCCAGCTGCCTTTCACGGCTAAGGCAGGACTTGAACTCATGATCTTCCGCTTTCTAGCCTGGTGCCTTAAACACTAGACCAAACTGGCTCTTCAAATTGCTTTGATTGTCTATTAAATGTGTTCTTGATGTGCTTAAATCAGTCCATTAGGAACATGGCGAGCGAGTTCAACACGACAGACTTAGCCCATTTTAACAAAATTGGAGGCATCCATGATAAGGCAAATGATCAAATGAGCATCATGCTGTTGTGATAAGAATGCTACCATTCTGTACCTTTGTTGTGATGTCACACAATAGGGATGGAGTTTCTCATTCCGTAATTTTAATGAAATTGCCAAATTCTGCAGATGAATTTGAACACCACACAAACTGTTGTTGCATCGCATGCTATGAAGAAAGATTGCATAGTAGGGCATACATATAGTCCTTAATTTATGAGCACAATTGGGACCAGAACATCTGTTGTTAAGCAAGGCAGTCATTAAGTGAGGGGTGCTAGATTTTACAAGCTATTTTGCCACAGTTAAGTGAGTTACTGCAGTCATTAAGTGAATCTGGCAGTCGTTAGTAAATCCAGCTTTCCTCAGTGACTGCATGTCAGAAGTCAGCTGGGAAGATTGCAAGTGGTGATCACACAACCCTAGAATATTGCAACTTTCATAAATACAGTACAGGCTGGTTGCCAAGCCCTCAGATTTTGATCATGTGACCGCAGGGACGCTACAATTATGAGTGCGAGGACCTGTGTCGTAAATCACTTTTTTCAATGCCCCTGTAACTTTGAACGGTTTCTAAATTAATGTTTGTATGTTGAGCTCTACCTATAATTTTTGCACATCCAGCACCCAGTAAATTTCTACCTGACACTAATTTCTATATATGTTTAGGTTTAGGTTTAGGTTTAGGTTTTATTCAATTTATACCCCGCCCTTCTCCTAGCGGACTCAGGGCGGCTTACAGCAAGTTA
>NW_015386393.1:5094465-5123816 GCF_001527695.2 Protobothrops mucrosquamatus
AAAAACCAAATTAAAATCAAATTAAAATATCCCTTAGGCCAGTCCCGCTAGCTGGAATAGCCATGTCTTGAGGGCGCGGCGGAAGGAGGGGAGATCCGGAATGACCCGGATCTCTGGGGGTAATTCGTTCCATAGGGAGGGGGCTCCAACAGAGAAGGCCCTCCCCCTGGGGGTCGCCAGCCGGCACTGTCTGACTGACTGTCTAGAGCAGGGGTAGGCAACCTTGGCTCTTTTATGACTCGTGGACTTCAACTCCCAGAATTCAGTCATAAAAGAGCCAAGGTTGCCTACCCCTGCTTTAGAGGATGTCAATTTAGAAGAAAGATGGTCAAAACTAATAAATCCCAGCAGGCCTAAAATCTGTGCATCTCACTTCCCAAATCAAACCTGATGATCAATAATTGCCTTGTTAGAGAGAAGGAGGCTGGATTTAATTCCAAGTGTTCCTTCATTTTTTTATGCTTTCTTTCCAAGAACTTGAGACGCCTCACATATGGGTCACCCTACATTTTATCCACAGAACAAGTAGATAGGTTGAGCTGAGAGCACGGCAGAGGAGGAGCCTCCCTAGCCACTACATCACACTACTGAACAGTCTCGTTTTTATATTGGGTTGGGTTGAATGCTGGAAGATGTGGAGCAGGTTCATGGGCATAGTTTCACAAAGGCTTGCCCGGTCCATCCAAGTTGTGCTAAGCAGAAATGACAATTCTGGATTCAGGTGACCTTCTTAGGAAAGTCATAGGGCCTTTTCTCAAAGTTGAGCCAAAATGCTTTTAACTGATCCTTGAATTGGCTAGAAACTCTGCAGGTCTAAAATCGGCTTTCACTGTTGCTAATCCATTTCCTGTCCGTTCTGTGCCCAACCAACTGCCGTGACCCCCGACTTTTCTCCAAGATAATGGCTGAAGACATCTAACTTGAAAACCAACCTATATGGATGAGGTTGACTTAAGCCTGCATCTCTCATGGCTTAGGGCATGGGTATCAAACTCAATTTCATTGAGGGCCGTATCAGCATTGCAGTTGCCCTCGGGGGGCCAGGTGGGTACGGCCTACTGGGTGGGTGTGGATGGAGTGGGTGTGGCCTGCTGGGTGGGTGTGGCCAGCTCTACATCATTCGCGTCAAGGGTGCCTGTGGGGGCCTGGGCAGGAGTGGGACAGATCTGAGGGTCTTTGGCAGAAAGGGGTGGGACCAGGGCAGAGCCCACCAAGCCGGATATGTGAAGTAGGTGAGGGCCGTTTGCTGGCCACTTCCAGGCGATGGTGCATTTCTTGATTTCTCATAAAGGGTGACACCTCCCCAGCATGCACTCAGGAGGTGGGACGACACGGCAGGGGCTGGTTCACTGTTTCAGACGGCCTTGTGGAGCTAAGACTGAGTGGCTCCCGGCTGGCCTGGGCCAGGCCAAGGCAGTGGGGGCCATTCCCTCACTGTTTCCAGGATGGCTTCGCGGGTCACATGAAACCACTTCGCGGGCTGCATCCGGCCCCCAAGCCTTGTGTTTGACATGTCTGGCTTAGGGGATGAGATGAAGGCAATGTCATGGGAACAAACACACAAACGGTGATCAGGGTGTGTTTGTGCCATCTTTGGTGCCAGTGAGTAAAGGTGTGCAGATGATGAAGAAGATGGAAGTAAAATAGGGGCTGCCTTCATAGTAACCAATCCAAATAAATTAGTGTGTGGTGCGAATGACCGCAATAGCCTCTGCCTGTTGCCCTTATTTTGGGTCGGCCTTAGTACATCTGTGATTTACTGTACATGCTTCCCTGTTAAATCAATTTCTCTGGGTTTTTTTACTCCATCTGTAGCCTGATTCCAAGTAGAACCCCCCCTTAATGATTTAATTGACTGACTTGTGTGTGCAGAGTGTATGTATTTAAGGATTTCTAGACAAACTGGTGACCAATTGGGTCACTCTTTGAAAGAAAGTGTGATCTGATATGATCAAAATGAACATAAAAATTTTAGGCTGACCATATTTTGTTACCACCTTGCTGGACAACCCCGTGATCATCTAAGAAGAGTATATATCATAAACAGAAAATGATTTGTAGTGGCAGATTAACTTCAATAAGTTAATATTTACTTACCTAACCAAAGAAAGAGAATGAAAAAGGGTGAACAACAACAACAAAAACAGTGGGAGCAGAAGTGACTTCTGATTTCCTGCTAGCTTCCCCATTGACTTTGCTTGTGGAAACCAGGTAAGGAACATCAGATATCATGAATAATTGACGGCAGGGACACTGCAGCAGCCACAACTTTGTCAATAAAACTGGTCTGAGTATCATGGAAACGTCAGTTCTACAGGAGTCACGGCTCCCGGATTGTTTACTCATTCTTTCAGCTTGTGGATTTTAGGTACTTTGATTCAAAAATTGTTCCGTACAATGCACCATTTGGGTTAACTTGAGGATGCAAACAGATAAAGACAGCTTTAATAGAATATAGATAGATGTTTTTAGTAACTTCACAATTCAAGTAATTATATTATGCCAAGAGAGGTTCAATTACTGAACCAAGGATAATACTTTTTTTTAAAGGCAGGAAACATAACACAAGAAAGCAATATGCACCACAAACATCAGATGGAATGCATTAAATCCAAGACAAAAATATTCTCAATTTAGAGTAACTCCCCCAAAATGGTGCATGGGAATTTTAATGTTTTGGGAACAAAGTGAGCATGTGCTTCAGATGGGAATGGAAATGTGTTTGTGGTATCCACAATGCAAGGACCTCTGAGTATGTGTGTGTGTCAAAAAAAAAGGATGAATATAAAAAGGGATGGAGTACAGTCACCATCTACTTTAAAAAAAAACTGCTCTGTGGATGCTGCTGTCCTGAACTAACAAGAAATATTAAGAGCTTATGTGTAGAATGTTAACTGGATCAGAGACAAGACTAACCAGGTTTACATATACTAGAATCTAACGTGGTTGCATAGTGGTTAGAATGCAGTATTGCAGTCTAACTCACTGCTCACTGCTAGGAGTTCGATCCTGACTAACTCAGGGTTCACTCAGCCTTCCATCCTTCCAAGGTTTGCATTACTCCTTAGAATAGACTAGAGCTGGAAGGGACTTTGGACGTCTTCTAGTCCAGCCCCCTGCTTGAGCAGGAGAACCTAGGCCAGTAAAATGAGGACCCGTATTGTTGGGGGGACAATATGCTGACTCTGTAAACTGCTTAGAGAGGGCTGTATATAGGTTGATTTGGCATAGTGAAGCGGTATATAGGTTGGTTTGGCATAGTGTGCCACCTCAGCCTTTTTGGTTCATAAACCATTATTTATGGCTTAGCCTGCTGCATAAACTGAGTCTTCCGCAATTTGGTCAGTAAACCATCACAAAACAAACCAAGGTTTTGTGTGTCTTGCAAATCTAGTCTGTGGCTGGAGTGTAATCCCAGGTTCACTTCTCTGATCTGTAAAGATCACGGGGTGACATCCAGCTGACATTCCTTGCAGGGCTGTGCTTATAACAAGTTTTTACACCAATCAAACTGGCTGGTCAGAACCGTTTTGAAGGAAGAATGAAGAACAAAGAGAAAAAAGGGCAGAAATGCTTCTTTCCCCCTTTTTACCAGTCACTCTCAAGCCCACTTCCCTTTTGGGAATGAATGAGGATGAAAAGAATTTTTCCCTCCCTTTTGCGCTTCCTTAGATAAGCTTCCCACTTGGGCCCGAGAGCCTCTTGATTTGCAAAGCTGATGGAACAGCCTGGAGCAACTTAATCCCATGAGAGAAAATAAGGGTTGTGCCAAGACACATGTATTTTTATCCTCCTAAGAGAGCTTCCTGTTGGAAAGAGGCAGGAGGAAGGGAGAACGGCTGGCGTGAGCTTGCTGGCCACAGGAAACTGGGCTGGGGGGGACAATAATTTCCTTGTTTTCAAAAGGACACTAAAAACTCAACCCACTACCGTACTGCTGTGGAAGATTGTGCAAACATTCACAACAGAACAGAACAGAACAGAATAACAGAGTTGGAAGGGACCTTGGAGGTCTTCTACTTCAACCTCCTGCTCAGGCAGGAAACCCTATCATTTCAGACAAGTTTTAAAAACTTAAACTTAAAAATTTCCTTTGTTTGGAGCATCCACAACATGGTTCACGCCGTCCTTACAAATGGATGTGATAAGGCACCATTTCGTGACTGAGGTTTCCTAGATGTGTGGAACAACAGGTCCCATCCTCCTCGGCCTGCATGGCTGGGGAAGGGGCATGCCTTAGGTACACCAAGCCCTCCCCCCCCTCCGCATCCCCTTGCAGTTATCCCACAATAGCCATCCAGTTGACAAGCAAAATCCTCTTGCTCTAATACAGATAGTCCTTGATTTATAACAGGGGTCCTCAAACTTGGCCACTTTAAGACTTGTGGACTTCAACTCCCAGAATTCCCCAGCCAGCCATGCTGGCTGGGGAATTCTGGGAGTTGAAGTCCACAAGTCTTAAAGTGGCCAAGTTTGAGGACCCCTGATTTATAACCACAACAGGGACCAGAATTTCTGTTGCTAAGTAAGGCAGTTGTTGAGTCACACACACCCCCAATTTACAGACCTTTTATGCCACCGTTATTAAGTGAATCCCTGCAGTTGTTAAGTGAATCATGTATTCAGCAAATCGGGCCTCCTCCATTGACTTTGCTTGTTGGACGTTGGCTGTGGGAAGTTTGCAAATGACAGTTACATGACCGGGAGTCTGCAATGATTGTAAACACATGCTGGTTACCATGGGCAAATACTGCGAGCACGGGAATACTTCAACGGTCATAAGAGTGAGGACTGGTCATACGTGACTTTTTTAGTGCTGTTGTCATTTCAGAGGGTCACTAAACGAATAGTTGTAAGTCGAGGAGTATCTGTAACCCCAAATCTGTTGGGTTCACAAACTCCAATTGCTCATGCTAGCTCCCTAGGCCATAGTTCCAACTAGCCCAGGGGTAGGCAACCTTGGCTCTTTTATGACCCATGGACTTCAACTCCCAGAATTCCTGATCCAGCATGGCTCAGCTTGGAAACCTCTCCCTTTCCCCTCAGCATGGCTGGCTCGGGAATTCTGGGAGTTGAAGTCCACGATTCATAAAAGAGCCAAGGTTGCCTACCCCTGAACTAGCCTATATGAAGAGTTATTATTCTGATGGTTATTCTTTCTTTTCTTTCTGGACAGGATGTGAGCCTAGTGAGTTCTATTTTTATTATTTTATTAATGGGGGGGGGCAGGGCTCCTGCAGGAAAGATAAGGATAGAGGGGAGCTCTCTGCTACAAAGAAAAGACTCTTTTGAGTATTACAGCTGCATACTCAAGTCATGAGACCCTTGTACGTTAATCATGGGATCTGTCAAAAAAAAAAAAAAGCAAGCAAAAAACCTCAGCACCAAACCCACCCTGAATTAAATCCTCTTAAGTGGAATTTAAAAAAAAAAAAAGTTCTCCCCAACTGCTACTCCTTCCATCACTTGGGATTTTCACGTGCTCATCATATGAAGGGCAATGGTATAAAAGGATCACGCACCAATCTGACTTCCACCGTCCCGAAGGAAGAAGAGCAGAGAGGAAGAGGTGAAGGGAGCTCCCAGCATCCAAGGTGGAGAGGAATTGCCCAGATGTTGCCAGGAGGAACTTTTCTTGAATTCAGAGGCGTGGTAAAAGTGGTAAGCAGCTGCTGATCAGGGAAACATCCCCCCCCCCCGCCGCCTTTAGTTTTAGAATGAGGAAGCAGAATGGAGCCACTGAAAAACCCCAATATTATACCTGGTGCATAACAAGAAACTGTAGCACCCTCTTTATTTGTGCTCCCGGGTGATTACTTATTAATTTATTTGTTAGATTAACAATCTGCCTTTCCTCCAGTGTGTCTGACATGGAAATTATCTTCTATTTTTATCTCTCTAATAGTGACCCTGCTAGAACATAGAATAATAGAGTTGGAAGGGACCTTGGAGGTCTTCTAGTCCAACCCCCTGCTTGAGCAGGAGACCATATATACCATTGCAGACAAATGGTGGTCCAGTCTCTTTATGAAAGCCTTCAGTGATGGAGCACCCACAACTTCTGAAGGCAAGCCATTCCATTGGTTAATTGCTCTTACAGTTAGGAAATTTCTTCTTAGTTCTAGGTTGCTTCTCTCCTTGATTACTTAATAATAATAATAATAATAATAATAATAATAATAATAATAATAATAATAATAATAATAATAATAATAATAAAGTTGGAAGGGACCTTGGAGGTCATCAAGTCCAACCCTCTGCTCAGGCAGGTAACCCTATACCATTTTGGACAAATGGCTGTCCAGTTTCTTCTTAAAAACTTCCAGTGTTGGAGCATTCACCGATTCTGGAGGCAGGTTGTTTCACTGGTTAATTGTTCTAACTGTCAGGAAGTTTCTCCTTAGTTCTAGGTTGCTTCTCTCCTTGATTACTTAATAATAATAATAATAATAATAATAATAATAATAATAATAATAATAATAATAATAATAATAATAATAATAATAATAATAATAATAATAATAATAATAATAATAATAATAAAGTTGGAAGGGACCTTGGAGGTCATCAAGTCCAACCCTCTGCTCAGGCAGGTAACCCTATACCATTTCGGACAAATGGCTGTCCAGTTTCTTCTTAAAAACTTCCAGTGTTGGAGCATTCACCACCTCTGGAGGCAGGTTGTTCCACTGGTTAATTGTTCTAACTGTCAGGAAGTTTCTCCTTAGCTCTAGGTTGCTTCTCCCCTTGGTTAGTTTCCATCCGTTGCTTCTTGTCCTGCCTTCAGGCGCTTTGGAAAACAGCCTGACTCCCTCTTCTCTGTGGCAGCCCCTGAGATACTGGAACACTGCTATCATGTCCCCCCTCGTCCTTCTCTTCGTTAAACTAGACATACCCAATTCCAGCAGCCTTTCCTTATATGCTTTAGCCTCCAGTCCCCTAATCATCTTTGTTGCTCTTCTCTGTACTCTTTGTTGCTCTTCTCTGTACTCTCTCAACATCTTTTTTACATCGTGGTGACCAAAACTGGATGCAGTATTCCAGTATTTCCACCCATTGTTTCTCGTTTTGCCTTTTGATGCTTTGAAATAATAGTTTGACTCCCTCATCTTTGTGGGAGCCCCTCAACTATTGGAACACAGCTATCACGTCTCCCCTAGTCCAGTCCTTCTCTTCATTAAACTAGACAGGCTACATAAGCTAAACTGCTAGGTAAGCTAACCTGTGAATGGCTGATCCAAAGTCCCCCAAGGAGCTTCAGTGGTTGAAGATCAAGAACTTGAGTCTTCTTATTCTTAGACCTGATCTTTCACCACTATGCCACCCTGGCTCTTGGGCTGAGAGGGACAGACTGACCCAAGTCCTCCAGGGGACTTCAATAGTTGAGGAGGGACTAACTTGGGTCTCCCTACTCGATTCAACACATTAATCAGTTCAGCACACTTGCTTTGCCTGCTGACTAGATGGACACATCCCTCTTGGCTTGCCACTGCCTGTTTGGAGAGAGATAAGGAAGGCAAAGTGGATGGAGCTATGCAAGCGCCATTACCAAAGCAATGAAGGGCAAAGCATATCCCTAACAGCCAGATAACCTTCAGAAGCCGTTCAGGCAGATACTTCTCTAATTCGCTTTAACGAGGAGGAGAAAATACAGTACAATCAGACTTGCAAGGTTGGGCTCTTATAAGCCAATCTCAATCAAAGTAACTGTAGCCTTCCTGTGGAGTTGATTTCCTGGTCTGGGTCCACCTAGTGGGGCTGACATTTTTTCCAAGATGTTCTTTTGGTTTCCCAGTCCAGCTTAGTTCCTGGCATTTCCTTATACAATACTGCAATCTAGCATCCAGGCTTTATGTCCAACCCTGCTTATCTTTTTTCAAGGTAATCCACCTTTGGCTAAATGCTGCCACCTCCTGGGATGATTAAGACACTAGGGAAGATTTTGTATTGAGAATGTCTAGTTCAGTGATGGCAAACCTTTTAGAGACCGAGTGCCCAAACTGCAACCCCAGACCCACTTATGCATCGTCGGGTGCCGGGTGGGTGTGGCCCATTGGCTGGCTGTGGACAATTGGATGGGCGTGGCTGCAGTGGTAACGACAGACTGGGTAGGACTAAAAAGTTCAATCAATCAATTCCAACCTTGCAAGATCTTTTTTTTTCCCGTGAGAAGTTGAAATTGACTGATTGAACCTTTTTTTTTTTTTGCACACGGCGGTGGAGGCCTAAAGCGAAAAGGTTTTATAAAACCCAGCTGAAGGCCTAGGACTGGGGCGACGGCGCGCGTGCCCACAGAGAGAGCTCTGAGTGCCGCCTCTGGCACCTGTGCCGTAGGTTCGCCACCACTGGTCTAGTTTCTAGTCACATGTCTTCCTGAAGATCAGGCCAAGTGTTGTGAGAAGTAGAGAGACTTTTGCATAATTCTAATCCAGTCCCAGCGTTTCCTTCCACTTGTACGAGTGGCAAAGAGGAGGCAGGAAACAGGAGGTCTAGAATGGGGAAACTATTGCTTAAGACAGGGGTCTTCAAACTTGGCCCTTTTATAACTTGTGGACTTCAACTCCCAGAATTCCTCAGCCAGGCATGCTGGCTGAGGAATTCTGGGAGTTGAAGTCCACAAGTCATAAAAGGGCCAAGTTTGAAGACCCCTGGCTTAGGACCTATCAAGCAACATTCCTTCCATCTCTTGAAATCAATCTGCATTTGCCTGCATTTTTCCAGCCCTATTTTCTGTTTATGTCTACTCTCAATTATATTATGTTAAGTGTCTATTAACATCTTGGGTCAGACTAGATAGAAAAAAGAGAGAGGCTCTTTCATAGGCAAACACTGGTTTATGGTCTTCCTATAGCTCCCAATTAGTCAAGTGCAGATCTTATGATCAGCTAATGTGTTATGTAAATCCAGAAAAGTGGGTTAGTTTCATCAGTCATGGTTAACCGATCCATGGGGAAGCACGCTATGAAAACAAATCTACAGAAAATCTAAAAATGCCTATATTCTTTTAGTTAAAAGGGGGCTGGGGAAAAGAGGCTAACATTCTCCATGCTAGAAAAATTAAAGTTCTGAACTCCCAGACAATCTACAGCTGGTCCTCAACGTACAACCACAATTGAGCCCAAAATTTATGTTGCTAAGTGAGAAGTTAGTTAAGTGAGTTTTGCTTCATTTTACGACTTTTCTCACCACATTTGTTAAGTGAATCACTGCAGTTCGTAAATTAATAGCACGGCTGTTAAGTGAATCTGGCTTCCCCATTGACTTTGGTCGTAAAAGGGGATCACATGACCCTGGGACACTGCAACCGTCACAAACGTGGTTCAGTTGCGAAGCATCTGAATGTAAATCACGTGACCATGGGGATGCTGCAACAGTCATAAGTCACTTTTTTCAGTGCTGTTGTAACTTCGAACGGTCACTAAATGAACTGGTTGTAAATCGAGGACTACCTGTAGTTTCTTATCAAAAATTCTGTAGTGGATAGAAATGACACAAGAGGTACCTTCTTTGGCACAATGTATTTTGCAATAACATACTGAATATATTTAGCACTTTTTTCTGTGTTTGGCAGGCACCAAAGAGGTTTACCGCAGATATGGAACTCACTAACATTTTATTCCGATGGCCCTTTGGGCTTTAGAGGATCCAGCCGCTGTTGGTCACCTTGAGGCAAATACTTTCAGCCCAACATGGACTAGCAGCTTAATGAACAGGGAGGAAAAAAGGAAAGCTTAGGATCTCCAGCATCTCAGGTCACGTGTTTGTAAAACAGCATTAGCGGCACCTAGCCCTGGCTAAAATCCCTTTATCTTTCCTTCCTTTGTGAGGTCACCGAATTCTCACAGACATTATCCTAGCTCGGGGTGAAAGCCAAGCACGAGGGGGGCAGTCCTAGGATGGCTCCCGGGAGAGAAGCAACAGGACCTTTGATCTGCAGCAGAAGAAAAGAGATGCCACAAAGCATTTAGGGAGATTAAAGGGGGCACCGCAAACTTTAAAAGACTCTTTTAGAAATGGGTCTGGAAGGCCTGCAATGAGCATTCATGAGGTAAATGTAGTTCAATGTGTGGAACAAAATGCAAACAGAGTAAAATGCTACAGCTGGGGGGCAAAAGTCCTTAAGGTTGCACATTACTATGATTACTAATTGTTTTATTGAATATTTATTTTATTAAATAAATTTATAGGGCCTCTAGATCAGCGGTTCTCAACCTATGGGTCGCGACCCCATTTGGGGTCGATCGACCATTTCACGGGGGTCGCCAAGCAAGGCTGTCCGCCATTTTTTTCCCCTTTTCCGGCGGGTGCCTTACCTCCCTTGAGCTGGGCCAGCTGGTGGTTGGCCTGCTCCGTCTCTGCCGCTTGCCAGCTACGCCCCGGCCGGCGCAGGGGGCGGAACCACGCATGCGCGGCGCTCCCGGGCAGGGAAAGTCCTCGACTTATGACTGGTTGGGTAGTCCTCGACTTACGACCGGTTTAGTCCTCGACTTACGACCAGTTTAGTCCTCGACTTACGATCGGTTTAGTCCTCGACTTACGACCGGTTGGGGGTCGCGGCATTAAAAAGGTTGAGAACCACTGCTCTAGATGGTGACTCTGGGCGGCCTTATGTGGGAAGTTGAGATTGACTCCCCTAATTCTATTGCCATCCCCATAATAACCCAATGAATTAAATTGGTCCAGAGTCATAAGCACTTATTGGAGGAAGACAGACTAGAGAACTTCCATTTTTATCTGTTTTTCCATCCTGGCTTATGGACCGAGGTGGATCTAACTGGGAAAGAGATATTGGAAATGTGGAGAATAATTGCATGAAAAGGTAATCTCAGCCTGTAGCAGTTGTGAAAAAGGCAAATTCCACTCTGGGAATTCTTAGAAAGGGCATAAAGAAATTAATCTAACAATACTGTCATATATTTGTTAATGGAACTAATATAGCTCATACTCAATTTACAACCACAATTGGGACTGGAATTTTGGTCGCTAAATGGTGTGGTTGATAAAGTCAGATTTTATTTACCACTTTTGCTATCGTCATTAAGAGAATTACCACACTTGTTCAGCGAATCATGTGGTCATTAAATGAATCTGGCTTCCCCAATTGACTTTGTTTTTTGGGAGTCGGAAGGTCTCGAATCACAATTGAGGATCGCAAGGGTAAGCTGGTTGTCAAGGTCATAAAATCGGGCATGACTCACTTAATGACTTAATGATGGAGGTTCAGGTCCCAACTGTGGTTGTAAATCAAGGATTACCTGCAAGAAGGTATTTGGTCTTCTTTGGCCCAGTTCTATTCTAACCATCTTATACATGGGAGAAGGGTGCCATTTACAGTCCGTTAAAAGTTCCTACCCCAGAGTTTGTGTTTATTTAGGAGACCTTGTTTGAAAAAGGTCACAGGGTTACACTGAAAGTGTCCTTGACCACTCTAAACAAAATGGAGATGTTGAACTCCTGCAGACAGTGCTCAACCATGCCAGGTTCTTCTCTGTATGTCTTGTTTATTTAACAAAATTGTATGGCTGCCCATCTTAAATACATAACGCTGGCTAGCTAACTGCAAGTGTACCAGAAAACCAATATAAAAGGAACTATCATAACCAAACACAGAAAAAAGATGATCTAATAGAAAAGAAGAGCAAGGTGTCATATAACAAGACAGACCTACAGGTGGTCCTTGGCTTATAACTCCAATTGAGGCCAAAATTTCTATCGCTAAACAAGACAGCTGTTAAGTGAGCTTTGGCCCATTTTATGACCTTTTTGCCACAGTTGTTAAGTGAATCACTGCAGGTATTAAGTTAGGGCGTTATGTTCTGCATAATACAAGTAGTCCTCGACTTACAACAGTTCACTTAGTGACCGTTCAGAGTTACAACGGTACTGAAAAAAAGCAACGTAGGACCATTTTTCACACTTATGACCATTGCCACATCCCCATGATCACGATCAAAATTGAGATGCTTGGTAACTGGTTCGTATTTATGACGGTCGCAGCGTCCCGGGGTCATGTGATCCCCTTTTTTTTGACCTTCGGACAAGCAATGTCAATGGGGGAAGCCAGATTCACTTAACGCCGTGTTACTAACTCATCAATTGCAGTGACTCGCTTAGCAACTGTAGCAAAAAAAAAGTTGTAAAATGGGGCCAAACTCACTTAACAACTGTCACACTTAGCAACACAAATTTTGGGCTCAGTTGTGGCCGTTAGTCGAGGGCTTCTTGTAAATGTATGAATTAAATTTATTGATTTTTCTCCCTTTGTTTTTCCCCAATGCACAGGACCCTGAAAAAATCCCTTCCCGAATCTTCTATGTCAGTGGTGGCGAACCTATGGCATGCGTGCCAGAGGCGGCACGCAGAGCCCTCTCTGTGGGCACTTCTCTGAACTGCTGGTGGCGGGCTGCGGAGCCCCAGAGTGTGCCAGTCGAGGGGCCGGCAGGCTGTGGCTGACGGACACTGTCGGCTCCCATGCGCTCGCTGGCCTCTGTATGTGGGGGCCGATGGTGTCAGGCAGTAGCTACCCCGGCCTCTGCCTTGCCTTGCCCTGAGATAATGGCACCCCCACCCTGCCTCACCTCACCCTGCAGGACGAGCCTCCTACCCACCAACCCACCTGCTGGAGATCCCCTGGATCTCCCCCAACCCTGCCTGCCCCCCACAGGCGTCCCTCCCCACGAGCAACATCGAGGTGACCACGCCCACCTTGGCCACGCCCACCCAGTGGGCCACGCCCAGCAATAAATAAGTGGGTTTTGGGTTGCAGTTTGGGCACTCGGTCTCTAAAAGGTTCACCATCACTGTTCTATGTTCTTAATTAACCCACCGCTTTCCCCAGTCTCTTTTCTGTGAGCACTCATTCCCCGTTTCTCTTTTCTTCTCTTCCAGTGAGATCCGGTTCCCTTGAATGATGACCCGGAAGGATACCCAGCCACTGCCCTGCTTGGCTCTGTAGCTTTCCCTTTGTCATCCTATGCCTGGGAAATTCATGGAGGCTGGGACGGTGAAGGGAAGCCCACAGCGCTATAGTTCCAGCGGGAGGAGCACAATGGGGGAGCCAGCCCTGCATCTGCTCAACACACCCGTGCTATGAAAAGTCACCATCTTGTCTTGCATGGTGTTGGCAACCTCCAGAAACAGTTGAACCTTCTCAGTTTGCACTAGACTAGCTTATTTTTTTTCTTTAAAAAGTTACACACATCAATGCCATACCAATTAGCACCTGAGCCTTCAGCAGCCAGTAACTCGTACTTCATGGTTACTTCGCGCTACTTAATGCAACTGGATATATCGTTTCTTGGATGTGCATGTGTGTGTGTCTGTGATAGTCATCTGATTCATTTTCTATTTTGGTTTTCTTTTTATTGAATTTGTACAGTGTATGCTTCCTTTTGGATTGGGGTGAGTCATAAGGCGGCTAGATAAATAAATAAAATAAACCGGCGTCACGAGAGTTCTCTGAGAACAGACAAAATTGAAATGTAACAAAAAAACAAACTGCCAAAGCATGTTATGCAAACTCAGCCTTTGTGGCTAACTTATGAGTCAGTGTTTGAGTGGATCTGCGATATTGATTTAACTGAATAATCTACTGTTTATTTACATAGGTAAATGTTGCATCCAAATCACCCTTAGAAAGTTGCGTGGACATTCACAATCATCTTGGATAGAGCCAGATAATGTGGAAAGCTCAAGTCTGTGACTGAGTTTGTACAACTTCTAAGCCATAATGTAGTTTCCTTATTTATGGTTTAATACAGTGATTCTCAACCTTTCATCAACCGGATCATGGCCATGGACCCCCAAAACGTAACTATTCAAGATTTAAATAATATTTCTTCAAGCCTTCGCGGATCCTCCTGTGATGACATCACACACCTCCCCAGGGGTTCATGGACTACAGGTTGAGAACCATTGGTTTAGAACAGTGATGACGAACCTTTTAGAGACCGAATGCCCCAAAACCGCCCCGCCACTCGTCTGCTTCGCCGGCCCCCATCCACCCGCAGGGCCACCCATTGCCTCCACAGCCCGCTGCAGTAGATCATCCAGATGGCCCTGTAGTGCCATGGTGCCCACGCCCTCCACCCACGCCTTGCAGCATTATCTGCATGTGACGGGGCACGAGGGCGGAGTCTTGTCCCTGCTGCCCAGCTGCCATGTCCTTGGCTGCACTGCTCTGCACCGGCTGCGCCTGGGGGCGACTCTCCTCCGGGGGGGCCTGCTGGTGGGGGGGCATGGGGGGAGGTGGGGCTAGGGTGAGGGTGCGCGTGCCCACAGAGAGGGCTCTGAGTGCCATAGATTCGCCACCGCTGGTTTAGAATGTTGTATGAATCTGCCATTGTAGTTTGTAAACCAGGTTTTCTCGTTTAAACTTCTTTTGTTTAAACTTTCCAGTTATGGTTTATTAAATAAAGCATGTTTAATTATATTATGACTTAGCTGCTCAGAGTCACTTTGGATAGAGAGATGGACAGCATGTAAATTTAATAAATAAATAAATTTCCTGTAGAGTGAAACCAGCCAAAAGGCTCTCCAATTCTTGGGGCTACTGGACATATTGGAATTCTGAATATATATCGTTGGCACTCTCATAAAACAGTTGTCCTCTGAAGTAATAATAATAATAAAGTTGGAAGGGACCTTGGAGGTCATCTAGTCCAACCCCCTGCTCAGGCAGGAAACCCTATACCATTTCAGACAAATGGCTGTCCAGTCTCTTCTTAAAAACTTCCAGTGTTGGAGCATTCACCGCTTCTGGAGGCAAGTTCTTCCACTGATTAATTGTTCTAACTGTCAGGAAATTTCTCCTTACTTCTAGGTTGCTTCTCTCTTTGGTTAGTTTCCATCCATTGCTTCTTGTCCTTCCTTCCGGTGCTTTGGAGAATAGCTTGACTCCCTCTTCTTTGTGGCAGCCCCTGAGATACTGGAACACTGCTATCATGTCCCCCCTCGTCCTTCTCTTCATTAAACTAGATATACCCAATTCCATCAACCGTTCCTTATATGTTTTAGCCTCCAGTCCCCTAATCATCTTTGTTGCTCTTCTCTGTACTCTTTCTAGAGTCTCAACATCTATACCCCATTTATACAGTGAGCCCCGGCAGATGCCGTATCACCTGCAAACCCTATTCAGAATTGACCATTGCCAGTAGTTCAAAATCTGGCAATTTTTTCATGAGGCCATTTATATGTCTTCCTACCGGTATGTCTGTTAACCTTTGGTGAAAGTGTATTTCCTTCTTCTCCAGCCTGGGTCCCTTCTTCCACTGGAGACACTCATGTTGTCTCAAACAGGGGAAAGCTCTTTAATTGGTGTGTACAGGAGAGGCGAGTGCCAGCTTTTTTCCCCACACAAGATGAGCCAAGTGAAGAGTCATTTTTCTGGTCTGCATAAGGTTTCCACCACCACCTGGTGGAAAAAAAAAATCAGCTCTTTCAATTTCTCTGTAAAGAAGCATGGAGCAATTTCCTGTCTGTCTCCACACATACACACAAACACTCCCCCTCCCCCCATGTTTCACACTAGACTAGGCGCAGTGTTTCTCAACCTTGACAATTTTAAGGCATGTGGACTTCAACTCCCAGAACTCCACAGCCAGCATTGCTGGCTGTGGAATTCTGGGAGTTGAAGTCCACATGCCTTAAAATTGTCAAGGTTGAGAAACACTGTAAAACTAGAGAGAAAAACAGCAGGGGGGGAGTTAAATCTGTGCCACCCCATTATTTTATTTCTCAGGATTACACTTTAGTGAAATTCTGTCTCTTTCTAGCCATTGATAATTCACACATACCTTATTTACTGTTTTTATTTATCAATGTTTTACACCCTCTCTCCCCAGAGTGAAGTGACTCTGGACGGTTTACGAAGAAAAATAATAAAGGAGACATAGTTAAAAGCAATATTAAAAGCACTTTGGCTAGTTAAGGAGAAATCAGCCATTTCTTCTTAGAGCAGGAGGACAGATAGTCCTTGCCTTACAATCGTTTGTTTAGTAAATGTTCAGAGTTACAACAGCATTGAAAAAAGTGGCTTACGACCGGTTCTCACACTTACGACCGTTGCAGCATCCCCATGGTTACAACAGGTAGGCATTTATGATGATTGCTGCATCCCGGATTGTGTAATCACCGTTTGTCACATTCTCAGCCAATTTCGGACAAGCAAAGATAAGGCAAAGTCATTTACTTTGTGATTTACTAAGTCGTTTACTAAATGATTTACTTAACAACTGCAGTGATTTACTTAACGTTTGTGACCTTCTCAGCCAATTTTGGACAAGCAAAGATAAGGCAAAGTCAGATTCACTTAATGACTTTGTGATTTACTTAACAACTGCAGTGATTTACTTAATGTTTGTGACAAAAAAGGCCATAAAATTGTGCTTGACTCACTTAACAATCATTATGCTTAGCACTAGAAATTCTGATTCTAATTGTGGTCATAATTCAAGGACTACTTATATCTGCTTTTCCTAGGCTAGAAATCATGTTTAGTCTTTGAATGCCAAGATAGGGATTACACTCCAGAACTAGTGGATAATTCTAAGGGAAAAACTAAATTCAGTTTTATTTCATTTTATTTAATTAAAATGAAAATAGCTAATAGGCTTCTTCACCGCATATTTTCCTCTACTACATTAAAAATGACTATTTGGTAATAACTTTGGAAGTATTTTGTAGCCATGCCCAAAGCTTTCCCAGTTTACAATAATCAACATTTTCCAAATTCCATTTCATTTTTCCTTTCTCAATCTGACAACCAAACACCAATGAATCTGATTCACCCAATATACTAGATCCACCTATAATAGGTTTACTTAATTTGCAATTTATTGTTTTATAGAAAAGAATATTTGTAGCTCAGGGTTGGATTATGGAGTCCTTAATGCTCTCTGAACTGGGTTGTTCTTTTGCTGACATTTCATTAACCCAACTAGTTAACATGGTCAATGCTAAAGGAGTAGGGTTAGAGCAAAGACCACTTCCTTCTAGCACTGACAATGTTACCTAGTATAATAATAATAATAATAATAATAATAATAATAATAATAATAATAATAATAATAATAATAATAATAATAATAATAATAATAATAGTAAAGTTGGAAGGGAGCTTGGAGGTCATCTAGTCCAACCTCCTGCTCAGGCAGGAAACCCTATACCATTTCAGACAAATGGCTGTCCAGTCTCTTCTTAAAAACTTCCAGTGTTGGAGCATTCATCGCTTCTGGAGGCAGGTTGTTCCACTGGTTAATTGTTCTAACTGTCAGGAAGTTTCTCCTTAGTTCTAGGTTGCTTCTCTCCTTGATTAGTTTCCACCTGTTGCTTCTTGTCCTGCCTTCAGGTGCTGTGGAGAATAGCTTGACTCCCTCTTCTTTGTGGCAGCCCCTGAGATATTGGAAGACTGCTATCATGCCACCCCTAGTCCTTCTCTTCATTAAACTAGACATAAAATAATAACAATAAAATGCCTGCAAGAAAACAATCAAGCTCAAAGAGCACCAAAGACCCCACATAAACCCAACTGTTATCTCAGCATGTTGTGTGACCCAGCCCATCATCCAATGGGGTTTAAACATCACATGCTATGTGAACATGAAACTCACCGTTTATAGCTATAAGCATGTGGTACAAACCCACTCTTACCTCTGGGGGTGTCGTTGACAAAGTGGGCAGGATGTAGCTAGTCCTGCCCCACACTGATACCACTTTGCAAGCCCCTCTCTTATTTGCCAACCTTATAAAGCCACTGCAGGTGGGGGCTGGCACAGTGATGTCACTGAACATTCTCGGTCACTGTGAAAGCATCTTTGTTTCTTGCTTGCTAGCAAAAAAAACAAAAAACAAAAAACCAGGCCAGCTTGCTTTCTGCTGGCAATCAGCAATTTCCAACTAAGAAAGCACTGCAACCAGCTGTTTTCTGCCTGGGTTTTGCGAGCAAGGAGTGATTAACAAGTCAAATTGTGTGGGGTTTGTTTTTTTTGAGTCTTCTGCTTGGATTATTTTGATTTTCTAGGAATCTGGTTTTGTCAACTGATTTAATTGCTTATAGGGTAGATATCTCCGCTTTTGAGAAAACAGCAGGACTAGAATGGACAGAATAGGCCAGTGGTGGCGAACCTATGGCACGGGTGCCAGAGGCGGCACTCAGAGCCCTCTCTGTGGGCACGCGCGCTGTCGCCCCAGTCCTAGGCCTTCAGCTGGGTTTTATAAAACCTTTTCGCTTTAGGCCTCCGCCACCGTGTGCAAAAAAAAAAAAAAGTTCAATCAGTCAATTTCAACTTCTCGCGGGGAAAAAAAAGATCTTGCAAAGTTGGAATTGATTGATTGAACTTTTTAGTCCCACCCAGTCTGCTGTTACCACCACAGCCACGCCCAGCCAATGGGCCACACCCACCCGGCACTCGACGATGCATAAGTGGGTTTTGGATTGCAGTTTGGGCACTCAGTCTCTAAAAGGTTCGCCATCACTGGAATAGGCTGATAGCCAAACAAGGGTGTCTAACCTTGTCCAACTTTAAGACTTGTGGACTTCAACTCCCAGAATTCTCCAGCCAGCATGCCTGGCTGAGGAATTCTGGGAATTGAAGTCCACAGGTCTTAATGTTGCCAAGGTTGGACACCCTTATGGTACAGCATCCATGAGTCTAGATGGAATCTTGTGCAGGCTCCTTTATCTCTGATAGGATCACTGCCCACTTCAGCTCCAACAGCACAAGCACCTCAAAAAAATCAATAGTGCTAGACCCCACGTATGACTCTATCTCATTTTATCCTCTCTGCAAATATGATTTTAGAGCCTAGCATATCCAATATTGACAACAACGGGGATTTTGTATAGCCCCTCAATAGGAGGGTCTTTCTGAAGAGGCAGATGACACTTTTATGACTCGTGGACTTCAAGTCCCAAAATTCCTGAGCCAGCCATGCTGAGGGGAAAGGGAGAGGTTTCCAAGCTGAGCCATGCTGGCTCAGGAATTCTGGGAGTTGAAGTCCACGAGCCATAAAAGAGCCAAGGTTGCCTACCCCTGCTCTAGGGACAAGGTTTCAAGGCCCCCGGGTACCTGGAGGGGACAGATTTTTTTTTTCTGTCAAGGAACCCAAATCATAAAAGGGGCAGCTAAGGACTTTAAAATATTCTACTCACCAATAAGGTAGCAATGGGGACGTACTGATCTTTCTCTTACCTGCAAACCAGATAAACACGGTACCCTGGGACTCAACAGCTTATGGGGGGGGCAATGGGATGCTAGGAACTGCAGCAACAGGAAACAAGTCCCACACACCATCTGTGAAGTCCCAAGAACCAAGAACAACTTGTGGATGCTACTTAAGAGAAGTTTCCTCTATTGTTTTTCATCTATAGACAGAATCTTGACAGATGAAAGCAAGCATTTGCATAACTGCAGTTATACTCAATCTATTTCCCAAAGCACCAGAAGGCAAGACAAAAAACAATGGTTGGAAACTAACCAAGGACAGAACCAAGCTAGAACTAAGGATAAATTTTTTAATGGTGAGAGCAATCAACCAATAGAATCGTTTGCCTTCAGAAGCTCTGGGTGGTCCATCACTGGAGGCTTTTAAGCAGAGGCTGGATAACCATTTGTCTGCAATGGTATAGGGCAGTGGTTCTCAACCTTTTTAATGCCGCAACCCCCAACCGGTCGTAAGTCGAGGACTAAACCGGTCATAAGTCGAGGACTAAACCGGTCGTAAGTCGAGGACTACCCAACCGGTCGTAAGTCGAGGACTTTCCCTGCCCGGGAGCGCCGTGCATGCGTGGTTCCGCCCCCTGCGCCGGCTGAGGCGTAGCTGGCAAGTGGCAGAGACGGAGCAGGCCGACCACCAGCTGGCCCAGCTCAAGGGAGGTAAGGCACCTGCCGGAAAAGGGGGGAAAAATGACAGACAGCCTTGCTTGGTGGCCCCCGTGAAATGGTCGATCGACCCCAAATGGGGTCGCGACCCATAGGTTGAGAACCGCTGGTATAGGGTCTCTTGCTCAAGCAGGGGGTTGGATTAGAAGTCCTCCAAGGTCCCTTCCAACTACTACTACTACTACTACTACTACTACTACTTCTTCTTCTTCTTCTTCTTCTTCTTCTTCTTCTTCTTCTTCTTCTTCTTCTTCTATCTTCATCATCATCATTATTCTATGTTCTACTCTGAGAAAAGCTAGTGAGGAGCTGTTTAACCCTCTTTCTGTCAATCGAACTTTCCAAGCTCTGCTGCCTCTTTGCCCTCTGAAAAGCAGCCCCTCCCCTCTGGGAATCCAGACTACATTCCACCACATCATTTTAATCACTTCCCGATCAGATTATTGCAATGTGCTCTACGTGGGACTGTCCTTGAGAACTACCATGAAGCCACAATTGAACCCAAATGCAGCGACATGGATGATGGGGATTTCTTGTTATGCAACATAGGACCATACTCTGTGAGCTCCACCGGCTCCCAGTTTTACCCTCCAAGTATAATTTAAGATTATCACCTTTAAGGCCCTACAGGGCACAGAACCAGTGAAGAGTGTGCTTTTTTGCCAGGATGTTGCCTGTTCTACATGCTCTGAGGGTCCCATTCACTGGCATTTTGTAGGTCCCAGGAGGCATGTCTTCTTGGTGGTGGCCCCTATTATACAGAATGACCTTGGCTGACCTTGACCCTGATTGTCTTTAGAAAGGCAGTCAAGATCTGGCTCTTTTTCCAGACCTTTGGGGAAAAAGTTAGCACCTCAACCGGCTGATGCAGTTGTTGCTATTTGCGAGTTATTTATCCATTTAATTTTTATCCAGCCTTTATTTTTTTATAAATAATAAGGGAAACATACCTAATACAGGTAGTCCTCGACTTACAACTATTCATTTAGTAACTGTTCAAAGTTACTACCGCACTGAAAAAAGTGACATGACCATTTCCCACACTTACGACTGTTGCAGCATTCCCTACGATCACATGACCAAAATTCAGAGATTTGGCAATTGGCATGTATTTATGACAGATTGCAGTGTCCCAGGGTCATGTTTTATGACCTTCTGACAAGCAAAGTCAATGGGGAAGCAGATTCCCTTAACAAGCATATTACTAACAACTGCAGGGATTAACTTAACAACTGTGGAAAAATGTTGTAAAATGGAATCAAATTCACTTAAAAAATATCTTACTTAGCAACAGAAATTTTGGGCTCAATTGTGGTTGTAACCTGAAGACTACCTGTACTCCATTCTCCTATTTTCTGCACAGCAATTGCCACTTTAGTTTCGATTCTTTCACTATTGTTTGGAGGTTTCTGTATTGTGGTTTTATATCCTCTTCCTTAGGTTTTGTTAAATGTGCCTTGTAAGCTGCTCAAGATCAGTTTGATTTGAGTTGGGTGGCTATATATATATATATTTTTAAGTAAATAAATAACTAGGAGAAATCACTGGGGAGGATTCTCAGAGTCCACAAATGAATGGGTGTTACTGGGATTGTGCTCTTATTTCTTTACTTACACAGTACACACCTCATTTCCTCAGAAAGTTCAGCCTTACTATCTTCTCTAAGCCAGGGCTTTTCAACCTTTTCACCCATTGTACCACTTTTAGGATATGGCAATATCCGAGTACCACCAGTCGCCTAGCAAGATGTCAAAAACTTGATGATCAAAAAAAAAAAAAAAGGAAAAAAGTGATGAAGTACAGGTAGTCCTCGACTTACAACAGTTCGCTTAGTGACTGTTCGAAGTTACAATGGCACTGAAAAAAGTGCCCCCCAAGCCACAGCCGAGCAAGACACCTGCCTGCCTGCCCGGCGGCGTTCTTCCTCCTGTCCGAGATTTTCATTGTTGTGAGCATTTCTGTTGAGGATTGGCAGCGGGGGTGGGGTGGGGGGGTGTTTGGTTTTTATTCCCCCCCATCTGCTGGGTGGTTGCAGTAGGTTTTGATCACTTCACATGACCCTGGGATACTGTGACCGTCATAAATATGAATCAGTTGCCAAGCATCTGAATGTAAATCACAAGACCCTGGAGATGCTGCAACATTCCAGCTGATCGGCGCTTCTTTTGGGCTCAGCGGAAGCGCCAGGATCAGCGCCGAGCTCCAACTGGAGCCTGGCGCTGATCCTGGCGCTTCCACTGAGCCCTGACAGCCCCAAAGAAGCGCTGATCCTGGCGCTTCTGCTGAGCCCTAACAGCCCTGCAGCTCCAGCCATCTCTCGCTCAGGCTTGTGCGGTGCTGCCACTGGTTCAGCTCATTCCCCTCCCCCGCTACCACTTTTCTAGGATGGTCACGTACCACCTGCCAGGTGCCAATGTACCACAGGTGGTACCCGTACCACTGGTTGAAAAGCCCTGCTCTAAGCACCTCACTTCAATATAAACAGCTACATCGCAAATGAACCCCCAACTGCAACAGCATGTTTAGAATTGCAATTATATTGCCAGTTCCTATCAAATAGAGATAATCCTGTGGGTAATGCAATATTTTTCAACTCTGGCAACTTTAAGATGGGTGGACTTCAACTCCCAGAATTCCCCAGCCAGAATGCTGGCTGGTGAATTCTGGGAGTTGAAGTCCACCCATCTTAAGGTTGCCAATGTGCAAAACACTGTTGTACAGTAATTCATTTCTGTATTAATATAATTAATTTCTCTGAGAGACTACTGTAGATGATCTCCAAAGTGCCCCACTTTATGACAGCCCCACGACGAGATAGGCAGCAAATAAATTTAACCAATAAATTGTACCACACATGTCCCTTTGCATCCAAGTGCTTATTCACTAATGAGTTTACAATTGCAGTACATTTGCAATACATTTCGTAACGCCACCAATCCCATTCTTAAGACCACCTGCAGCCCTAAAGCGGACTTATTTTAGTTCATTGGGAAAAATAACGGCCTCGACCCCGGTGCGGACTTTCCTTTCCGCCAACCAACCCAGGCGCATCCACAGCGCCGTCCAGTGCTCGTCCGGATTTTTTTTTTTTTGCAGCCCAGGCTGGCAGCGCTAAACGGACGTCCTGCTCCCCCGAAGCCACCCGCTCCGCTTCCACCACCCCCCCGCCTGGGAAGGTGGAGACTCGGCGGGGAGGAGGGTCACAGCCTCGGCTGCCCTCCAACCTGACGCTCCCTGGCTGGGCGGAGACCAGGCAGGCGGCTCTTCCCCCACCCTTCCTTCCGTCTCCACGTTGCGCCAGGGCGAGGCAGTCGCGTTGGTGTAGCCAGCCGCTGTATCGGGAGGCCCGGCGTCCGATCTTCGCTTGGGAAGGCCGGGCGAGCCGTTCCGAGAGGCGCCACCGACGGCTCCCCGCTTCTGGAGCGGCGTCATGTCAGGCTTGGATTATCTGGCCGCCGAGTGCCTGATGTCCATCTCCAGCGGGGCCTTGATCCACCCGGCCTCCAGCCTCATCAGCGCGAAAGAAGAGCGAGGCGGGCGTCCCCCTTCCCTCCCCGGCGCCCGCCACCCGGGGCGCCCCGACTCTGAGCTCTCGGACTGCAGCGGGAGCTGCTCCTCTTCGCCCGGAGGGGGCGAGCCGCGAAGCGGCGTCCCGGTCCTGCCGCAGGCGGGGGAGCTTCCCCGAAGAGCCGGCGCTGACAGCCCCGCCAGCCTCTCCGCCATCTCCCCGGCCAAAAGGCACCAGTGCCCTTTCCAAGGCTGCATTAAGGTCTACGGCAAATCGTCGCATCTGAAGGCGCATCTCAGGACGCACACCGGTAAGAGCCTAGCCAAGCCTAGCCAAAGCCCGGGATTGGATCCCGCCTCCCTCTCCCTGTTGCTCCCGGCTGAGACCCCCAACAGGGTGCCCCGAAGCCCTGCAGAACCGCCTCCCGGTCCGCATCTTGCGAGCCCCCTCGGCCGCCCCTGTTCCCGCTTCCTCCCGCCCCGTCTCCACCCACGTGGAGACCGCGCCTCTCTCGGCTTTGGCGCACGGATTTCCTCTCGGGTCCGGGAGGGAGAGGCATTTCGCAGGGCTTGGTCGCTTTCCTAACCTCCCTCGCTTCTCGGGCTCACGATCTCTGCAGGCTTTCGCCTCCCACCCTCTAATGGATCCCTCCAAGGAAAGCAAGATGCCGCCGCCGCCCCCGCCCTGGGGATCCTTGGCCCCACGTGCTTGGGCCGGCCCGCTCGAAAGCGAAAGTGGATTGGAGGAGGGGAGGCGGGGGGGAGACTTTGGCGACCCCCTCCCGATCGGTGCGGGTCTTTAGCCTTAGGGTACTTGCAGGGTAATGCCCCTGCCGATGGCGCAGTAGAGCCTCTGCCTTCCAAAGCAGGCTACCGTAATAGAAGGAACTCCAGGCGCGCCAGGGGAGGTGTTGCCCTCACACTACTACGGCGCTTCCAAATGTAGACTCTGCCTTTCTGGCAGGCGGGGTCCCCCCCCCCGCAAGGAAATGGGGGGGTGGTTGTCTTTCAGGCTCGCTTAGAGCCCCCGCCCCTTCCGAAGGGTTCCTTTGGAGATGGCTGCGAGCTTCAAATCTCGCCCACTCTTGCTGGCAGAGCCTGGAGTTTGCTGCCTACGCCGGACGGTCGGAGAGAGGTGGGGCCATCCGGGGTGGCCTGATTGGGATGGGGGCCTCCCTCGTTGGAACTTAATCCCAGGGCGGGGAGGGAGAGCCAGCCCTGGATTTTTCCCCATGGATCCAGAGCCTCTTCTGCCTGCCCGGCTCCCCCCACCCCCCCCAATGGAAGAGGGACACAAAGGGAGGTACAATTGTCGCTGCACCCGGGGTGGGTGGAGCAACGCGCGAGCATAGAAGCCGCGTGGGTGTGTCCGCCAAACGACCACCTCCCTCTCTCTGCCTTGTCGGTGCGAGCGCAAAGCTTGGCTCTGCAGAAAGGAGAGGAGATAAAAAATCATTAAAAAAAAAAAGAGCTGAATTTTGCCAAGAAGAGCCAGGGGTCCAGCAGCTAAGATCCATTATTTCAGTGTTTCTCAACCTTGACAATTTTAAGGCATGTGGACTTCAACTCCCAGAATTCCACAGCCAGCTTTGCTGGCTGTGGAATTCTGGGAGTTGAAGTCCACATGCCTTAAAATTGTCAAGGTTGAGAAACACTGCATTATTTGGAGTCACCTCTTTGCCGTGTGCTTGGAACTCACTCCCAAGAGAAATAGTCCGTGGGGCCCTGAATGAGGTTCCTCGGAAAGGACCAGTGTAATCTGAAGTGTGGGTGTGGGGCTGGGAAGAGGAGGAGTTGGTTCAAACTAACCCTCCGTGAGGAAATCCACCGGTGACCTTCAGAAGTCCTTGCTCAAGTTGCCCTACTTTTGCAGGGGTGTTGGGAGGGCCAGCAAATGACTGATGCCATCTTGTGGAGGATGCTGACTCGGTGGGGTTCGCTTCTCAGGGACCACACCTTCCAAAACTGGGTACGAAGTCAGTGCAGATGTGTTAAATGTGGTGTGGCTTGGGTGAGTTTATGAGAGGCTAGTTACTGCTTGGTTTGTACAGAACAAGGGCTTGTACAGAAGACAAGTTGGCTGCTGAGACCGTTCAACTAATGGGGTGGGTTTAAAGGAGGACTCTCTCGGGCAGTTCTTCCCAACCTGGCTGTGTTTGCCACTCTGCAACTACAACTCCCAAGATGCCTCGCTGCGATCTTCCTGTATTTCTAATGTGCTCAATGTTTATCCATCTGTGCATGTAAAAGGAGATGGGGCTGAAAAAAAGGATGAATTTTGATAGCAGGGATCCTTTGAATGTGCCAGGAGAAACCTCGGCTGCTTGTTTTGCATCAGCTATGTTTGGTGCCCTTAATCCTCTGGTGGGCGGATAGCTGGGTTAAGCAGCTGGCAGGATTGTGTAGGCAAAGGCATAAAAGCTTGATTAAAAAAAAAAACACAGTGTGGGAGAGGCTTTCTTTGCCCAGATGCTATCATGTTTAAAGTTGGTGGTTTCTCCGATCTTGCTGAAGCTGGCACATGAATGCATTTACAAGCTGTTAAGTACACAGGGTCTTGCAACAGTCGGCCACTTGTGCAGACCTGTTCCATATGCAGAGATTTGGACATGATATTTTTCTAACTTTTAGAAGAAAGCCAAAGGACAGTATTGCAGGGTCATAAAGACCCTGGACAGTAAGGCACTGGATATAAAGGGGAAAGTGTTAAGTGGGGAAAGCCAAATGCCCCGAGGCTGGCAGTGGGCAATAAATCCAGCAAAAATGTGTTATTCCATGCCTGCACTCATTTAATTATTGTTATCCTGCCTTTATTATTTTAGAAGTAACTCAAGGCAGCAAACATAGCTACCGTAGTACTCCTTCCTCCTCTTATTTTCCCCACAATAAGCCTGTGAAATGGATTGGGCTGAGAGAGAGTGACTGACCCAAAGTCACCCAGCCAGCTTTCATGGGTAAGGTGAGACTAGAACTAGAGAGCCAGTTTGGTGTAATGGTTAAGGCACCAAGCTAGAAAGTGAGACACCCACACAGGCACAAAAGCCAGCTGGGTGACTTTTGGCCAGTCTGCCCAACCCTCTTCACAGGGCTGTTATTGTGGGGAAGATAGGAGGAGGAAGGTGTGTTGGATATGTTTGCTGCCTTCATTTATTTGTAAAAATAAAGGTGGGATATAAAAAATAAAACAAAACAAAATAAACTCAACAGTTTCCTGGGCCTAAAGTCACCCAGCCGTCTTTCATGCCTAAAACAAGACTAAAACTCACAATCCTTATGCCAAACTGACTTTCATGTGACATAATGGAAAGCTGTGAAGTCATTTGGTGCTTTGGTTTTTGTAACTATGTCCTGTTCTTCAAATTGAAAACTAATCTTGTCCCCTAGTGAAATTGTCCTCAGTTGGAGATTGAAATGAGGTCTTTGCAGATGTAATTTGGGCAGAAGGCAAAGAGCAGGAACGAAATGTACTCCCTGTGATTTAATAACAACAATCAACACCAGGCAAGGGACCTCTCTTCCTTACGTTAAGTTGCTGAGTTGCAGAAAGTTTAATGAAAAAGTGGATTTGTATGTGTAAGAAATGGAAGCTTGGTTCCAGGACTAGAAGAATACCAGTTTGGTCTAATGGTTAAGGCACCAGGCTCACTGGCTCTCAACCCAACCCACCTACAAGATTGCTATTGTGGGGAAAATAACACGAGGAAGGTGTGTTGGATATGTTCAGGGCTTTGAGTTACTTGTAAAAAATAATAAGGGTGGGATGGAAATAAACTAACAAATATTTAAAAAAACCTATTGGGTCAAATGTGGGCCTTGCTTTGATTTGTTCTGCCTTCATCCTCTGCTACTGATTTCCACAGCATTTGTTTGCATCTGTCAAAGTTAAAAAGGGGCAGAATTTCCATGCTCTATCCAGCAAAATCCTTTTTTCTTCAAAAGAAAACTTCAAAAAGCATTTTTCTTTCAGTGGGTTTTACAATAAATGAAGGTTAACTTTTCTTCTTGGTGCTAGTCTTTTTCTTAATCGTCCTAAAAACTTGCAATCCTACTTTTCAACTTTTTCCACGTATTGTGTTACGTTTTAAAACATGTTTTTGTTTTCCCAACTTTCTTCCTTGTGCCAGGAAATCTCTATCTAATTGATGATGATTTGGGAGGGTGTTTTTGTTTTCTTTTTTTCATTCATTATTTTAGAAGAGGACAAAATATAGGCAAAATACCAAGATACACTACAATAAGTAAGTTTAGTTAAGCAATCCTTTACTTTAGTTAAGCAAACCAGAAAAAAAGTGAGAGAACGACAAAGAAAAAAGGTTTGTCTTATATATTAAAGTTTACAGTCATTGGTTTACTAAAATACCACATAATATAGTAATCAGATACAAAATATTACTCTAAAATTATCCTAAAATCTATACCACAAAAGAATTTGCTTAACCTTCTGATTGGTGGAAAATGTTGCCTTCTCCAGAATGGATAAATTACATATTTCCAAATGTCAGTCTTTAATATCTGGAATAATACTGGAAATTCGCCAATCTCTCTAGATTATTATTTTAGTCTCCATCCATGTGGAGAGTGTGAGGCTGATTTCTCACAGTCAACTTCCAGAGTTTTGTTCTATCCTTTAACATCACACTGACATCTTTAAGGATTTCTCCATAAATCTATTTAGGTATAGGTAGCCCTTAACCTTATGACCGTAATTGGTTCCAGAATTTCCATTGCTAAACAAGATGTGGTTAAGTGATTAACACCTATTTTATGATCTTATTTGCCACAGTTGTTAAGTGAATCGCTTCGATTGTTAAGTGAATCACCTAGTTGTTAAGCAAATCCAGCTTCACTTGTTGACTTTGCTTATCAGAAGCTGGCTGGGATGGTTGCAAATAGTGATAACTTGACACTGGGAGTCTGCAACCATTGTGAATACATGCTGGTTACCAAGCACCTGAATTTTGATCAAATGACCATGGGGATACCCCAGTGGTTGTAAATGTGAGGACGAGTCTCTCTTTTCAGTGCCATTATAATTTCAAATGCTTGCTAAAGGAATACTTGTAAGTTGAGGGCTTACCTGTACATTAAACTGCTATGCCTAAAAAGTGTCAAATGTTTACTGGATGGGTCAATAAACCTTCTCTATATCTGAGAGCTTGTAGTTTTATGCAATGTGCACTTGCTTTTTTTAGGAGAAAACTGTGTGTTCCCTATCCAATCATTTTCTCCAATTGCCACTTATTCATTTATATCAAGGCAAGATAAACTGAATGACTAGATTACTGGTGCCAACTGGAGTTGAACATTTATACCCTTTGGCAAGTCAAACCCAACTTGGATTGTATTGTAGGCAACTTCTAATGTTGCAGCAATGTTCACAGGATAAGCCAGAAAATACCATTGGTATAAAGCCATTTTGGTGTAGTGGCTAAGGCAACAGGATGGAAACCAGAAGATGGTGAGTTTTAATCCAGTTTTAGGCATGAAAGCCAGTTTGGGCCAATCACCAGGAGACTGTGAGTTCTAGTCCCGCTTTAGGCATGAAAGCCAGCTGGTGACTGGACCAATCACTCTCTCTTGGCCCATGTCACCTCACAGGGCTCTTGTGAGGAAAATAGGAGAAGGAAGATTATGTACATTTGTTGCCTTGAGTTATAAAAACAATAAAAGCTGGATAAAAAAAATCCAAAGTAAATAAATGATAGGCTGAAGAACTCCCATTCCTTCATAGCGTAGGCCCAACTTGGGTGAACTTTCTTTACATGTTTTTTTCCTTGAAGCACAAGGACCATCAAACAATGAAAGTTTAAGAAAATGACAAACAATGAAAGTTTAAGAAAAATTTGGGGGAAAAAACCAAAGCAAGGAAGAGTCACTTTGATGGATGGGTGACATATAAATTTATTACATAAATAAAAATACATATGGAAATGGAAGCCAGGAGCAGCTTTTTGAAAATGAAAC
>NW_015386393.1:5123916-5185996 GCF_001527695.2 Protobothrops mucrosquamatus
TTTTTTTTTTTTTTTTTTTTTTGATGCTCAAATAAAAAAAAAAAAGTCCTGTCTAGTCACATAAGATCCACCATCTGCTGCCTGAGGCCAACCTTCTCCCATAGGGACCCCCTGCAAAACCTCCCACAAGCATAATTAAAGGGAACTGTGTCTCTTTATGTTCTCTTTATGTCGCTGCTTTTGGTGCCCATCAAATCTTTCATTAAAAGCTAACATTAAACCTTTAACAAGCACAGTGTTTCAAGCTACCCCCTATTTTTCTTAGGTTTGGGATTTTCTATTGACTACCACTACTTAACGAATCTGGAAGGAATAATAACCAGTTACACAATCTGCTAAACCTTCTAGGGAGGGCTCCCTATCTTCTCCTTGGATAGGAGTCAGGAGTCTTCATTTTTCAATGGTTTACATAGTCTTTCTCAACCTCGGTGACTTTAAGATGTATGGACTTCAACTCCCAGAATCCCCCGGACAGCATGCTATTGTGATATTAACAGGTTGTCAGCAGGTGAAGTGTGAGAGAGTCTCTTTAAACAACTTGGAGAATCTACTGGGTTGAAGCCAAGTGGATTGCAGAATACACACACACAAACACACACACACATATAACTCTCAAGCTTCCTCCTTCCGTTATATATTCAAGATGGACAATGTTTAATATTTATTTGCTATGTATATGTAGGGATGTGGGTCTATACATATGTTGTTCATAGTATGTTTAGGTGTGTGTCATGTATGTGTTTCACTTTGAGAGCGGGCAACTAAATTTCATTTTTGATGTGTGCCATTGTGCCCACAGTATAAAAATGACAATAAAGATTATCTTATCTTATCTTATCATACATATATACATACATACATACATATAATTTTTTCAGTAAAATATAGAAAAGAAACAAGAAGAAAGATAAAAAATAGAGAAACAAGAAAGACTAAAAAAAACATTCAATTATGTGTTCTGCCCTTTCTATCCAGTAGTTATCATTTTAAACTTTTCCCGAACCTCTTTTGTCTCATTTTTAATCTCTAGCTCCCAAAATCATCCATTCGTATTTTTCTTCTTTCCATAGAAAGTCCATATGAATTCTAATCTTTCAAAAGTCCTTATCATTTTTTTTTTCTCTGACCAACCTGGTCAGCTTACCATTTCTCCACCTTCAGTTAATTTTATAAATCTAATCTTCCACTGGAAGCATTTTATTAATTTTCCAACTTTTTGTATACAATCATCATAGTTACCATATACAATATTAATTTTACATATTTATTTTCTATTTCCTTGTCCATAAAACTGAGTAAGAATAATAATTGCATTGTGATATCAGTGTGTAAATTTTTTTGGCATTGTACGGGTTTGTACCCAAAATTTTGTTGCTTTTTCACAAACCCGCCATGCATGATGAAAACCCCCCTCTTCCTTTTCACACTTCTAACGTTGATTGGATATCCTTTTTATACACTTTACACAATTGAGCAGGTATTACATAGCATTGGTACCTTATTTTATAAAAATTATCTTTTAAATTATAGCACAACATAAATGTATTCCCCATTCCCCACATTTTTTTGCCATAGATCGATGTTTATATCAAACCAAAATTTGTAGCCCATTTCATTATGCAGGCTTTCATCTGTTCAAATCTTAATAACAGATTGTACATTAGCTATTATATAATCATCATTCCCACATAATTCTATTTCTGATTCAGAAAATAAAAATCGGTTCCGATTTTCCCTTTATCCATAATATTTATTTTTATTTATTTTATTAAATTTGTTTTCTGCCCATCCTACCATAAGATAACAGTAATAAACCTCTCCTTCATTGGATGTCGGCCTTACTAGGTAGACCAGACAGGAAACAAGACCAGATAAGCTAATTCTATTTTATTGTAAGGCTACATTAACAAAATCTTAAGTCTGAAGGTACATACATGTAGTCCTCAACTTACGACCACAGTTGAGCCCAACATTTCTGTTGTTAAGTGAAACATTTGTTAAATGAGTTTTGCCCCATTTTGACTTCTCTTGCCACAGTTGTTAAGTGAAACACAGTTAAGGGACTCTGGCTTCCACATTGACTTTGCTTGCCAGAAGGTCACAGAAGGTGATCATTTGACCAGGACACTGCAACTGTCATAAATATGAGTCAGTTTCCAAGCATCTGAAATTTGATCACTTGACCGTGGGGATGCTGCAATGGTCATAAGTGTGAAAAACGGCCATGCGTCACTTTTTTCAATCCTGATGTAACTTCGGTCACTAAATGAATTGCTGTAAGTCGAGGACTACCTGTATTTTCCCCATCTCCTTTACAGTCTGCAAAACTAGGGAGGGTCTCTTCTTAGTTCTTTTTCTACCCATTATGCAGCTGTGGACTATTCCATCTCTTATCTCACCATTTCCTCGGCCAGGGGTAGGCAACCTTGGCTCTTTTATGACTCGTGGACTTCAACTCCCAGAATTCCTGAGCCAGCCATGCTGAGGGGAAAGGGAGAGGTTTCCAAGCTGAGCCATGCTGGCTCAGAAATTCTGGGAGTTGAAGTCCATGAGTCATAAAAGAGCCAAGGTTACCTACCCCTGCCTAGGCAGCTTCTCTTCCTGTCTCCCAAAGTCTTTGCCACATACTATTACATCTGATTATAAGAAAACCATTAAAGAGTGTCCATCTGTTGCTGATAGTTCCCTTGTTTTCATCTTAATTTCTTCCTTATCTTGCATTAATAAATCCCTGTATGTTAACCATAGTTCTTTATCTGCTATTTTTCTCTTCTGTAGAAAGCTTCTTGAGTAGATGTCAACAGTGATATTTTTGGACAAAGTCTGGCTTATCCTTGCTCCATATTCTTGATAATAGATATTATTCAGACCTACATTTACTTTTGTTTTATCATTCCATTAAAAAAAAACACCACTCAAAGCTTCTTTCAAAGTTCAGATCTCTGCCATTATAATAGCAATCAGTCTCACTTAGTTCAGTACAGTTTCCAGTGTGCATGGCAACATGTATTGTTAATTCATTGCCAGCATGAGCTACATTCTTAACCATATTGTGACTTCCAAGACTGCCTTCTTGTGTTTAGTAGACATAATTACGTTGGGAATAATGAGGTCGGTATGAATATGCTACTGAATTCTTATGATAACATAAGAATTTGGGGCCCACTACCAGACTGACAACGTGGCAGAGCTTGGTTTGATAGCTTGGGGTTATGACACAGCTTTGGCAGCACTTCAGTTACTTGGGCCTTTGATTATAAATAATCATTCTGATTCTGTTGATTAGCATCAGAAATAATTTTCCTTTTTGGTTCCTCTCCTTTGCATCCAGTGGCAACAAAAACAAATATTTATCTCCGGAAGGAAACTCCCTGTAAAGTATGCATCTTGTCTCCCACCCATGGAGCCTAAAGTTGGTTTAGAGCAGGGGTGGGGAATTATGGCCCCTTTATGACCTGTGGACTTCAACTCCCAGAATTCCTGAGCCAGCATGGAAACAGCTTGAGCCCGGCAGATGACTCAGAGTAGAATGAGATAAGCCCGTGTAAACCCCATTGTGACTGTTTGGGTGGACAACACAAGGCTGTGGCAGAATCGCTTATCTATATCAGTGCAGTCTGCCGCAACAGAAGCAGATTAAAATGAGGCAAAAATGGAGAAAAGGCTTGCAAAGAGCCGGTTTGATGTAGCACAGTGGTTCTCAACCTGTGGGTCGGGACCCCATTTGGGGTCGATCGACCATTTCACGGGGGTCGCCAAGCAAGGCTGTCCGCCATTTTTTTTGTCCGCCATTTTTTCCCCCCTTTTCCGGTGGGTGCCTTACCTCCCTTGGGCTGGGCCAGCTGGTGGTCGGCCTGCTCCGTCTCTGCCGCTTGCCAGCTACGCCTCGGCCGGCGCAGGGGGCGGAACCACGCATGTGCGGCACTCCCGGGCAGGGAAAGTCCTCGACTTACGACCGGTTGGGTAGTCCTCGACTTACAACCGGTTTAGTCCTCGACTTACGACCGGTTTAGTCCTCGACTTACGACCGGTTGGGGTCGCGGCATTAAAAAGGTTGAGAACCACTGATGTAGCAGCTAAACTCCTGGGGTTAGAAACCAGGCGACTGAATTCTAGTTCTGCCTTAGACAAAGAAACCAGCTGGATGACTTTGGGTCGGTCCCTCTCTCTTGGCCCAGCCCACTTCATAGGATTGGTGCTTCTCAATCTTAGCGATCTTAAGTTGTGTGGGCTTCAACTCCCAGAATTTCCTAGCCAGTTGGGGAATTCTGGGAGTTGAAGTTCATAGTCTTAAGTTGCCAAGGTTGAAAAACAGTGTTGAGAGAAATAGAAGATGAGACCATTAGTTACAACGCCTTGAATTGCACAAATAAAAGTGCGATACGAAGCTTATAATATATGGGAATAAGTTCCTCTGAAGTGCTTTAGGGCTCAAAGAACCTCTTTTTTTAAAGGACTAAGATTAGGGGCAAAATGGAAGGTTGGGCTTAATTACTGCCAGCATCCCTTTTAATCATGTTAATAACAGGAACAGTAATAAAGCTGTTTGTGCCTTGGATAACTGGACTCTTTTCTTTTTTTATCCTGGATTCCTCCGGAGGTCTGAAGGAGGGCAGACAGAGACTTAGATAAGTTAATGCTGATGTTCAGGGTATTATTGGAACAGTGATGTGCTAATGATAATAATGAAGGACCAGTGCAAGCATGCTAGAAAGGGATCTATGCATGTAAATAAATCTGTTTCTCCCCATTACAACTAGTCCTCAAATTACAACAGTTCATTTAGTGACAGTTCAAAGGCACTGAAAAAAGTGACTTATGACCGTTTTTCACACTTATGACTGTTGCAGCATCCTCATGGTATACGTGGTCACTGGAACAAAATTCAGATGCTTGGCAACCGACTCATGTTTATGACGCTTGCACTGTCCTGGGGTCACGTGATCACCTTTTGCAACCTTCTAACAAGCAAAGTCAATGGGGAAGGCAGATTCACTTAACAACTGTGTTACTAACTGAGCAACTGTAGTAATTCACTTAATCGTGGCAAAAAAATGGGGCAAAATTCACTTAGCAACTGTTTTGCTTAGCAAAAGAAATGTTGGGCTCCGTTGTGGTTGTAAGCTTGATTTTATCTTCTTGCATATTTTTTCTCCTTACTTTCCTTTTTTCCAAGTTAAAGAGCCCACAGTTATTTATAAAACATTACCAATAGCTTTACATTTTTCTGTTTTTACTGCATGTATATATTGTGTTATCGTTTGGTTGTGAATCGCCCAGACTTCGGCTTTAAGATGCGTGGCCATACAAATGTATTTATTTGTTTTTTTATCCCTCTTTTATTAATTGACAAGTAACTCAAGGTGGTGAATATATCTAATACTGCTTCCTCCTCCTATTTTCCTTACAACTACAATCCTGTGAGGTGGCTTGGGCTGAGAAAGAGTGACTGGCCCAAAGTCACCCAGCCGCCTTTCAAACAACAACAACAACAACAACAACAATAGTAGTAGTAATAGTAGTGTTGGAAGGGACCTTGGAGGTCATCCAGTCCAACCCCCTGTTCAGGCAGGAAACCCTATACCAGGGGTAGGCAACCTCGGCTCTTTTATGACTCATGGACATCAACTCCCAGAATTCCTGAGTCAGCTATGCTGACTCGGGAATTCTGGGAGTTGAAGTCCATGAGTTATAAAAGAGCCGAGGTTGCCTACCCCTGCCCTATACCATTTCAGACAAATGGCTGTCCAGTCTCTTCTTAAAAACCTCCAGTGTTGGAGCATTCACAGCTTCTGGAGGCAGGTTGTTCCACTGGTTAATTGTTCTAACTGTCAGGAAATATACCTAAGGTGGGATTAGAACTCACAGTTTCCTTGCAGTTGGCCCAGTGAGTCAGAGAAACCTGCTCATTAAGAATAAGGAATGAAATGGAAATGATTATGTAATAGAAAAATAGGCCATATCAAGGAAAGGTTAGGGCTGTAGCAGTACAGTATCTGTTGACTGATAGGGGTGCTTCCTCTTGGTTTAGCTAGTCTGAGGGAGGGCCAGCCATCAGAATGAAGGATGAATCAGACAAAAATCTTGTTATGCTTCAACCATGTAGTACACTGAAGTAGAATTATACAACTATTCATTCTAAGCATCTGTTCAAAATTACAATAGCACTGAAAAAAGTGAGTTACAGCTAGTCCTCATAGACACGGGATCAAAATTTGGGAGTTGGCAACTGGCGTGTATATACAAAGTTTGCGACATCCTGGGGCCATTTGCGATCTTTCCAGCTGGCCTCCAACAAACAAATCAATGGGGGAAAGCTGGATCCTCTTAACAACTGGGTAATTCGCTCAATTGCAGTGATTCATTTAACAGCGGTGGCCAAAAAAGTCATAAAATTGGGTGCAACCCTAACAATCACCTTGCTTAGCAGTGGAAATTCTGGTCGAAACTGTGGTTATAAGTCGAGGACCGCATGTATGTGAAAAGGAATAATATTGCAGCTAATTCACAAAATTCGAAGCATTTAAGCTGCAGCAAAGTTCTCTTGATTTTTGTTCCGTATTGTCTGACAAGTTCAATATACTTCTATGCCCTGAAGAAAGAAAACTTTCATGCTTTTAATTGTAATCTCACAGTTTTGCTGTTTTTCTGATGTCAGACTTGCATCTCACAAGTGTGTAGAATCTCTCTCGAAGTCCCAAACCTTTCTGTGAATGTATTCCTGTGCTGACTTGATTCTTAAAACAGTGTTTCTCAACCTCAGCAACTGTACGGTGAGTGGACTTCAGCTCCCAGAATTGATGTTGCAGGCTGGGGAATTCTGGGAGTTGAAGTCCAATCATCTTCAAAGTTGCCAAAGTTGAGAAAAGCTGATCTGAGTGACAGCATCTCAGTTACAGAACTCTCCCCTCATCCCCACCACTAATCTTCTTTCTCAAGGTCCCTTATGTTCAGCCAACTATTTCAGGGCAGAAGTCCTTTAAGCTTTCTTGAAACAGATAATCCTCAAAGTTACGACTATAATGAAGCCTGCCCATCTCAGTAGGAACCTGAGACAGCCGTTAAACAGGTCTGTCATGTGACCAACCTGATTTTATGAGCTTTTTGCAGTGCTTGTTGAGCAAATCCACGGCTAAGCAAACCAGTGGTTTGCTAGGGCATGGTTTTGCTGAAAACTGGACATAAATGTTGTTTTTTGGGAAAACCATCGTGAAACACAATCATGTCACTACAGGATGCCGCAAGCAGCCGTATTCAGCCACTCACACACTCTCAGGCCAACCCACCTCACAGGGTTGCTGTTGATGGGAAAATAGGTGGAGGATTGTATGTTGGATATGTTCACTGCCTTAAATTATCTGTAAAAGCAATAAAGGCAGAATACAAATAAAGAGATCCTGTTGCCAAGATCCCAAAGTGTGGTCACATGTCTGCCGGGGAGTGGAGGTGCATCCATTGGAACTTTGGATCTGGATTGCAAATACCCCCCAGGCAGGTCCGTTGGAACTTCAGATGGTCCCCAAGTAACCAGTCATAAGTTGAAGACTCTCTGTACTAATTTTGTTGGGTTTTTTTTTTATTAAAAGTTTTATAAAAGTTTTACAATATAATTACCCCCCTCTCCAAAACCCTCCCNAAATGGAACTTTTTGGTCCCATATTTCTTCTCAATATAATCTATCCATCTTCTCCAAACCGAAATATATCTTTCTTGTGAATAGTCCTTCACATAAGCGGAAATCTTGGCCATTTCTGCTAAATTTGAGACTTTAAGTGACCATTCTTCTATAGTGGGCAGACGTTCCGTTTTCCAATATTGAGCTACTAGTAGTCTTGTAGCCGTTATAAGATTCAACATCAAATTCATTTCTCTAACATCCAAATCTTCCATAATACCTAACAAAAATATCTGCGGTGTAAACTTTATCTTTTTCTTAAAAACATTTTGAATATTCCACCAAATTTTAATCCAAAATGCTTTTATTTCCCTACATGTCCACCAAATATGAAAATAAATTGCATCTAAATTTCCACATCTCCAACACTTTTTGTTGGTTTTAAAGTGATTTTTGTCCTTCAAGTTTGTAATTCCTGCTTGGGATGGTTTAGTTTGCTTCCCTTCCCATAAAATCCTCTGGGTTTTTACTAGGATAAAGAGGAAATAAATAATTCAGAGCTTATGTGGCAGTGAACTTGTTAGCTCGCTGAAGCTTTTCATTGTCGTTTAGGATTTCTGTTTGGATTGTACTATGCTTATTTACCTTTGGGATGAATGCTACCATTTAACTGTAAACATTACCTTAGGCAGGGGTAGGCAACCTTGGCTCTTTTATGACTCGTGGACTTCAACTCCCAGAAATCCTGAGCCAGCATGGAGGAATTCTGGGAGTTGAAGTCCACGAGTCATAAAAGAGCCAAGGTTGCCTACCCCTGCCTTAGGGGACCTCTTCTGGTGTCTTGTTTCCAGCCACAGCTAGCCTATTTGCCTATTTAAAATCTGGTCTTCAGAGATAGATTGCTTCTGCACATGGAGGCTCTGCTACAGTGATGGCGAACCTTTTAGAGACCGAGTGCCCCAAAACTAGCCCCGCCCCTGCTCCACCCCCTGCCCCGCCCCACCCTGCCTGTCCGCAGGGCCACTCACCGCCTTCAGGGCCCGCCGTAGATCGCTCAGGCAGCCCAGCAGCGCCATGGCGGCCACACCCTCTACCCGCGCCCCACAGCATCAACTGTGCGCAATGGGGCATGAGGGGGCAGAGTCTTGTCTATGCTGCCTGGCTGCCATGTCCTTGGCTGCGCTGGCTGCGCTGCTCCGTGTGGGCCAACTCTGCGCTGCTCGGGGGCAACTCTCCTCCAAGGGGGCTGCTGGTGAGGAGGGGGTCGCGGGGGGAGGCAAGGCTGGGCAACGGCACATGTGCCCACAGAGGGGGCTCCGAGTGCTGCCTCTGGCACGCATGCCATAGGTTCGCCACCACTGCTCTAGTACCACCAGCTCCTGAGAGTAACCAAAATAACCATCTCTCTTTGTCTCTCTCCCTGCCTTTTTTTCTCTTTGTAGGTGAGCGTCCGTTCCCATGCAATTGGGCCGGCTGCCAGAAGAGGTTTGCACGCTCGGATGAGTTAGCCCGCCACTTCCGCACCCACACCGGCGAGAAGCGGTTTGCCTGCCCACTCTGCGAGAAGCGGTTTATGCGGAGCGACCACCTGACCAAGCACGCCCGCCGCCACCCAGCTTTCCAGCCTGGCATGGTCCGACGATCTGATTGCTACCGAGCCTCCCCTACTGACTCAGCTGGCAGCAGCTTGGCCGGAAGCCCCGCCCCTGGCAGCCCTGCCTCTGACAGCCCCGCCCCTTAAAGGGGGCATGCCACCCTGTTTCTTGTCCTTCCCACACCTGGCCTCTAGGGGGAGACCAGGTACTATTTCAGAGGCATTTTTTTGATTCAGAAACTTGGTTTCCCCATCACTTCCAGTTATGGTTTAATATGCCTTATTTCAGAAAAAAAAAGCTCCTTCTTGTGCTTGGTGGGCATTTTGATTATTGTACAAATCCCTCTCCCTGCTTGCTTCCAAGCTGTAGCCTCTATGCACATTCCCATCCCACCCAAGCTGAGGATGGCAGGATTTGTGGAAACTAACAACAAACATAAACTTTGTTGATGTTCCTTTGGAACATCCGTTGTGGCCCCCAGTCAGGGGCTAACAGATGATTTCCTAGCCCTTGGTCAAAGAGATAGTCCCAACATCACTTTGCCTCTGTTTTCCAGCTGCAAAGAGACTTTATTCCAGGGGTATGCAACCTTGGCAGCGTTTAAGACCGATGGGAGTTGAAGTCCACAGGTCTTAAAATTGCCCAGATTGGACACCCCTGCTTTATTCCAAGGTCTGTGCTTGGTATTGTTGGAACTGCTCATCTCAACCCTTCCCTATCATGCTGAGAATGCTGATTTTCACATTCATTGTAGCCCTCAGGAAATGAAAGTACCTTGTTTCACTTAGCTTTAAGTCTCTCTTTCTGGCCAACCTACAGATAAAGGAGAAACTATTGACTCTTCACATTTAGAAAGAGACTGTGGTGGAAACTGCTCTCTATGATTTTTGGCCCTCTTGTGTTCAACAATCAGAATTAAATTGCCTCTGAGTAGGGAGGGACCATCTTTAGCCATCAAGGCTAACAGCAAAACATATGAAATCATGGCTTTCTATCTTGTCTCCCCATTCCTGGCCTAAATTGATTGTCTGCAAACCATCTTTTGGGGAAATGTTCAAGTTGACGTAGGCCCTTTGACACTAGAACTGCAGCAAAAGTGGGAAATGATTCTTTTTTCCCCACAGGGAAATTGGGTGTTGGTAACTAACTTTTTGACCTGATACTGTATGTAAATATATATTTCCCCCCCCCAGGTCAACTTTACTTAAGGTAAAAAAGATGAGGACCTGTTTCTACGGGTGTATCTGTTTCAGGGTGTGTGCGTGCGTGCGCGTGTGTGTTTATGGTTTTTATAAAATAATGTATTTATTCCTTTAAAGATAGAATGTAGGAGACCAGTGGTAAAGTTTTATTGTCTGAATGGTTGGCACATGGATGAACTAAACCTGAAAGGAATGGGATTTTTAGTATGACTCAGGACACCTAAAAGCACTTTTTCTCACTTTCATGGGGCTGTGGCAACTGCTCTGCACAGCTGTACACCAGGCAAGTGTGTATGTGTGTGTGTTCCTTGTTTAAAAATGGATGCTTTAATGCTTTTGGTGATGATGGTTCTTTGCAAGCTGTCAGGTGTCTCTCAACAAGGCTAGGCAGGAAGCAGGCCTAAGCAGGCATTTGAGGACACAAAGCTCCAGTAAGTAGATTTATGGTGGAAAAATGAATGCAGCCATTATGAAAGAATTTCAGTGATTGCTCTTTATTAAATGCAAAGTACGTGTATTGTGAAATCCAGCTTTATTTTCTGGTGGCTTCTAGTGCCCATAAGGCGTAGCTGGTGTGAAGCTGCTGGTCTAGTATCAGGCTGTTTGCTTCGGATTTGGAGAGAATTGGCTCTTATATAAAAGCATCTTTGATTTCCTTCAGTGCTCTGCTTCTGAAAACGTAAATCCATTTATGCAGACATGGCTGTCTTTGCACTTGCATTTTGAGAACAAGCCATGCTGTCACCATTCTCAGCCTGGCAAATAAGGTGGAATGGAATAATGGGATCTGAGCAGAGGTGCCACTTAGATGTTTCAAGGGATAGCAATAGAAGGAACTGGGAAGCAAAAAGCAGGAGGGATCAGATGTTGCCATATTAATGAGTCTTCCCCTTGGCCAGGGGGAAGGCAACCTTGGCTCTTTTATGACTCGTGGACTTCAATTCCCAGAATTCCTGAGACAGCATGGCGCAGCTTGGAAACCTCTCCCTTTCCCCTCAACATGGCTGGCTCAGGAATTCTGGGAGTTGAAGTCCACGAGTCATAAAAGAGCCAAGGTTGCCTACCCCTGCCCTTGACAATACAGGTAGTTCTCGACGTACAACAGTTCATTTGGTGACCGTTCGAAGTTAAAACGACCCTGGAAAAAGTGACTTATGAACATTTTTCACACTTATAACCGTGCAGCTATCCCCATGGTCACGTGATCAAAATCCAGATGCTTGGCAACTGACTCATATTTATGATGGCCGCACAGTCCCGGGGTCATGTGATCACCTTTTGCGACCTTCTGACGAGCAGAATCGACGGGGAAGCCAGATTAGCAACTGTGTTACGCAACAACTGCAGTGATTCATTTAACAACCATGGCAAGAAAGGCTGTTGTAAAATGGAGCAAACTTCACTTAATAACTGTCTCATTTAGCAACATAGATTTTGGGCTCAGTTGTGGTCGTAAGTCAAGGACTATACTGTGCAGGTAGCCCTCAGCTTAGGACCACAATTAGAACTGGAACATTCATGGTGAAGCGATGTAGTTGTTTAAGTGAGGCATCCCTTAAACAGGCATTTTACATCTTTTTTGCCATGGTTATTAAGTGAGTCATTGTGGTTGTTAAGCGAGATATCACATGGCCACTTGCGAGCATGCCCGCTGGCTTCCCCCATTGACTTTGCTTGTCAGAAGCCAGCTAGGAAGGTTGCAAATGACCCTGGGATGCTGCAGGGGTCATAAGTGCAGTTGCCAGGCAACCAGATTGTGATTATGTGACCGCTTGGCTTGCTGCAGTGGTTGTAAGTGTGAGGACCGGTCATAAGTCACTTTTTTCAGCGCAATTGTAAATTTAAAAACAGTTTACTTACAAATGGTCGTAAGTAGAGGACTACCTGTAACTTAGGCTAACCCTGACAGCAATCTTTCGCTTGGGTTGACTCCAGCTTCTAAAGCAGGAGTCCCCAACCTTGGCAGCTTTAAGATTTGTGGACTTCAACTCCTAGAATTCCCCAGCCAGCTATGCTGGCTGGGGAATTCTGGGAGTTGAAGTCCACAAATCTTAAAAAGTTGCCAACATTGGGGACCCCTGTTCTAAAGTTCCTAGTCTGGGAGGGGAGGGGAATGGTTAAGGATTGTCTGATTGGGACAGTGAGGATTACAAAGCAATTGAGGTAAGCGGAATGGTAACTGGGGAGAAGAGAATGTACACAAAGTAGCCCAGGAAATAACATCCAACCTGGTTTAACTTGAAATAGGAACCCAACTGGAGTAGCATTTAAATCTTGTGTCTTCAAATGCAGCCCTGTGGACTGATTCCAGGATGCACTGCCCCATCCTTATTTATTTGAACTCAGGACCCCATTGATCCTAGGCCTTACAGATTTCCAGTGGTCAGAAGCAATGGCAGGACGGAGAATTTATGGTATTGGAAAGAGGCTCTGTAGCCAATGAGTTAATCCACAACTGTCCATTGCAAGAAAGCAATCTGGATATCCAGCGTAGAGTTCACTGGTGCGTTTGATCATTGGTTCCAGACCAGGGGTAGGCAACCTTGGCTCTTTTATGACTTGTGGACTTCAACTCCCAGAATTCCTGAGCCAGCATGGCTCAGCATGGAAATCTCTCCATTTCTCCTCAGCACAGCTGGCTCAGGAATTCTGGGAGTTGAAGTCCATGAGTCATAAAAGAGCCAAGGTTGCCTACCCCTGTTCCAGACTGATCATTGCTCTTGACATAAGGAAGGCTTTCTTATCATTGAACAAAAATATGCTTTTGCATAAGTTTAAGACCATTTTTTTTGTGTCCTGGCACTGTAGGAAAATAAAACGAGGTTAGATGTCTTCTTTCGCTTGAATAACTTCTGCTCTAGAAGTTTTGGGTGCCTACCGTATTTAGATATCTGATGTGCTCCGGGAGTGAAGTGGAGTAAATACCTTTTCCCATACATGTCATTAGGCAATTGATTTTTTTTTTATATAGATAGACAAATCGATATATTTAAAAAGGACCCATCCTTCCTCTTTTGCCATATATAATCAAACTGGTATTTTATTAAATGAAAGTACAGTATATTTTCTTTCTTTTGAAATAATAATGAAAGCTTGCGCTTACTGCTGGAATGTATTTTTGTAGGAAAAAAATCAAGTCATGTTGCACTTCCAGAGTTTTAGAGGAGAATTCTGATTTTGGTGGAGATGCTACAGTATTTTTTTATTAGAACAAAAGACCCCTCTTAATCCTTTCCCCATGCATTTATAACTGATAGTCTCCTCTGCTGAGATACTGGCTACAGGAAGAGGGGAAAATAATATCCAGTATGTAGGAAATAAACCTCTTACCCAGAAGCCCCACCTTTGCCAGTCTGCCATGATTTTTAAAGGTTTATAATCCCAGAACCTCTGTGGCAATTGCTAGATCGAAAAGTGATGAGAATGGTTTTTCAGACGCATTTATTTTACATGATTATATACACATGTTTATGCTCTAGTGGATCCTCTGCTTTAAAATCCATCTCTGTATTTTGATCAGTGTATCTGTTGCATGCTGTTGTGTGCTGTGTTTGAATTGAGAAGGAGTTATTTTCATTTTCTCCAGATCTGTATTTTTAATAATAAGCACTGAAGTTTGGTGCACCATTTTGTGTGTATTTTCTCTGTTCTATTTTTAAATAAAAAGAAACAAAAACAGGCTCTTCTCTTTAACCTGTGTGCATGAAGAGATTTAACATTTTTGTTTGTGTGAAAAGATTTTAACATTTATATATTTTGACTTATTTGCTGAGTGGTGTGGTAAACTAGTGGTGAAGAGTTAAATCTTAGGTAGTGGCAGATATTTCTCTCCTAGGGCACAAAGCAAAAATATCTGCTGCAAACTCCGCATGGCATCAGGAGGGGCATCCAGCCAGTAAGTGCTCAGCTCCATCCAGTTGCCCTAACTCTACCCCAAATTAAGGGATCACAGGGTCATAAAAAAGTTTATATGTGATTTATTCACTGCCTCAATCGTAGGGGATTGCTAATAAAATAAGATGAATACATTACATTGAATCATTACAATGAAAATTACAAATCATGGAAGTATTTGTACAGGAGTTTTTTTGTTTCTAAGGAAAAGGGTACTTTACCAAAAATCCACTTCTATTATTTATTTGTTTATTACCAAAATGGGCCAATGAGCATCACTTCGATGAGTCCAAGTTATCAGAACTGGCATGTCTCGACATTCTCTAACATTCTCTTCCAGATACATTGGGATCATATCCTAGAATTCAAAAATAGCAATCCTGTTGGAATTTTCATGTTGAGCAATCCTAGGAGCTACATCTAAACAATCTGGAAGATGCCAGGTCTAGAAAAGGTGGTGCAAATCACAGCTTCAGCCTCTGTATGGTTATCTACCATATTTTTTAAAACTTGTTATCCTGGGCACAGGTTCCATTGGACAAAACGATTCCTGAGGGGAAAAAAGAAGTAGGGATGTGTGCAAAGTGGTCAAAAAGTTCAAGATGGCAGCCACAATCATGTGGTCAATATAGCATCATATATTGCTGCATATATCTCAACTTTTTTAAACATACCCTGTATACAAGTTATATTCAGTAAGAGTCTCCAGTAAGCTAAAGGAGACAAACTAGTCATTTGGGTTGATACGGTTCTTTTTTAAATAACTGCCCCAGGATTGACAGCTTTATACAATCTGCAGCTAAATGATAATTTAGGCTTCACAGAACACACTACCCAGATACCAAGCAAACTACATCAGGGCTCAGCATATTGCATGAAAACCTATATTTAAATCCACATTTTATTTAAATTTATTGGCCATCCAGTTTCAGCAGACTGTACATGTAATGTTGCAAGGGGATTGCTGTTAGATCTTCCTCCCCTTTGCAATAATAAAAGCAGGAGAACCAATCTTGATATTCTCAGTGGGCTTTCAGCATGTGCCGACAGTTGTGAGGATCAAATGAAAGGTCAGTATCTAATTTCTATGTCTTCCACACCGGCATAGCAGCATCTGTCTACTTTCATAATTGGTTGTGGAGCTGGACTGTCTCCTGAGCTGTATTTCTCCTGGGGGGAAAAGCCCATTTAACAATGCAGATACAAAGCGTTTCTCAACGATGGCAATTTTAAGGAATGTGAAACTTTTAACTGCCAGAATTCCACAGCCAGCATACATGGATACTGCTCTAAGGACGCAACGATGGAAATCTCAAGTCCAGATTTGCCAGTTTTATTATTTGAGCCTTTTGATTGTAGGGAAAAGTTCTAAATCTTCATTTCTTACTTTATGTTAAAATCTGTATATCAATGAATTTCTTTTCATAAAGTACAGTCATTTTTGAACAGGCACCTTCATAGCCACCTTACAGCAAGCCAGCTGTGTTGCCATGCAAAGCCCGGAAGGGACCTGCCCTATTTTATCCAATGGCGAACGCGCATTCCTTATGTTGTCCTTAACTAAGATGGCTGCGAAATTTTCAGCGTCTCTATCCCGTGCTGCACACCTTTGACCTCTGCCTTAAAGTTACAGCCGACGTCTTTGCGGAACATGCGCCCTTGGGACCCAGCTTCTTTGCCTTTAAGTAAGATGGCAACCTTGTTCCTTACTTCCTACGTCTTGCCCTCAGTGGAGGCGGCAGAGCTGGCTTCTTTCGTCGCCCTGATTCTGCGCATGCGCCATTAACTTTGCAACGATACTTTCTTGCCCAAAAGGAAGATGGCCGCAGCCTGAAGCTGCGAAAAATCAGCTGAGGGGAAGCGACGGTTGGGGTATTCCGCGACCTGCTTTTCTCCTCCTCATGCGCCGCCGGGATGCTCTGCTCGAGCGGCTTCTTCCGCGGCATCGAATGTCCTTACGGGCAGGCCTGCGGGAGGCCTTACTGCCATTTCAGACACCCGCCCGGGGCCCAACACACCTCCGATGGCCCTATACCGCCTCGACGCCTTTTGGCCCTGTCTGCTCCCGACAGACGCCCCGCCACACTCGGAGGTAATCGGACAGCATGGCGACCTCTCCTCCAACTGCGGTCTGAGGAAAAAGCCCTCTCGCTACGTTCCGTGAACGCTGTTGAACTCGGGGCTGGAGACGAAAAGCATCGGCGTCCCTGTCTCGCGTCGGGTAAAGGCGGGGACGTGACTGGCTTTTCTTAGGTTAAAGAAATCCCCTGCAACAGCCACCCCCCCCCCGGCGGCTTTATAACCCCACCCTGTCTCGTGGGATGAGGTGTGGTCGGGGAGGGGATCATTTAGGCGAGGCTTCTCCCTCGCCCTGGTTTGGGGAAGGAGAACTAACCTTGTTAGTGTGAGGGAATTCCCCAAGAGTGTTTGGGATGGGAGGAAAGCAAAGGAGAGCTTCCCTTTTCCCGGAGCAGAATCGCTCGTACCCCAATGGGGTAGGCGGGAGCAGCCATTTACACGCGTGCAGCAGCTCTCCTGAACGGGGTGGGCAGAATGGAGCCTCCCGGGGCAATTACTCCTGCTCCCTGACTCCCATATCGCATCTGCGTAAGAAAAAATAATAAATAATGTGTACGTTCGTAAGTTATTGTAACCAATTAAAGAGGTTTTTTTTAAAAAAAAAAAACTTGTCCTGGAGAGAGAGAGAGAGAGAGAGAGAGAGTGTGTGTGTGTAGACACTTGCCTCCTACCATTCTATGCCTTCTCGATCCGCAGTTGCTTTGTTTGTACGAGGCTCTTTCCTCGCAAGGCACAATTTGTGGGAATCGGTGTCATGAAGTGTGGGCGTGGTCGTGTGTACAGTTAGCTTTAGAAATGGCGTGGTAATTAAATGGAGCCTCTGCATTTAGAAAAGGTTTTGTCCCTGACACTGTGCTGATACGGATGGGCAGAGTAAAAGGGGCCACTCTGCTTCCTGGCCTGCTTCAGGTTAGGTCAGTAAAGATGCAAGGTTTTGAAAACTAAGTTGCCAGCCTGCTTGCTAGGCCAGGGCTTTTCAACCTTTTCACCCATTGTACCACTTTTAGGATATGGCAATATCCGAGTACCACCAGTCGCCTAGCAAGGTGTTAAAAACTTGATGACCCCCCCAAAAAAAGGAAAAAAGTAATGAAGTACTGGTAGTCCTCGACTTACAACAATTCGCTTAGTAACTGTTCGAAGTTACAATGGCACTGAAAAAAGTGCTGAGCAAGACACCTGCCTGCCCACCCGGCGGCGCTCTTCCTCCTGTCCGAGGTTTTCATTGTTGTGAGCATTTCTGTTGAGGATTGGCAGTGAGGGTGGGATGGGGGGTGTTTGGTTTTTATTCCCCCCGTCTGCTGGCTGGTTGTAGCAGGTTTTGGTCACTTCACATGATCCTGGGACACTGTGACCGTCATAAATATGAATCAATTGCCAAGCATCTGAATGTAAATCACAAGACCCTGGAGATGCTGCAACATTCCAGCTGATCGGTGCTTCTTCTGGGCTCAGCAGAAGCGCCAGGATCAACGCCGAGCTTCAGCTGGAGCCTGGCGCTGATCCTGCCGCTTCCACTGAGCCCTGCAGCTCCAGCCATCTGTCGTTCAGGCTTGTGCGGTGCTGCCACCGGTTCAGCTCATTCCCCTCCCCCGCTAGAATGGTCGCGTACCACCTGCCAGGTGCCAATGTACCACAGGTGGTACCCGTACCACTGGTTGAAAAGCCTTGTGCTAGGTAGTTGCCACAGAGGCTTGCTTTTCCCAGTTGCTCCTGTGCTGTGCAAAAGAATAGACAATAGAAAATAGAATAGAATATAATTTTATTGTCACTTTAAATGTACACTAATCAGCATACATTAAAATGAAATTGCGTTGCATTATGCATACACACACACACACACACACACACATGGCACAGAGAAACATCACAGTCTAGTAGTTCGAATGTATACATATACATTCAGTTTCCAAGAAGGTGAATTGATAAGACGCCACTGCACTTTTTGGTTTAGTTTAAGTGGTTTTTAAAATTAAATTGGTGGGGAAAGGAACCTGGTAGGTAATGTTTATGGTCAGGGAAAAGTGTATATCATGCTTGTTCCTCCGAGCTATACAGATGTAACCTGGCTATAAGGTTCTTCCTGCTTTAAGATTATACAGGTAATCCTCAATTTATGACCACAATTGAGCCCAAAATTTCTATTGCTAAGCAAGTGAGTTGTGCCCCATTTTACAACCTTTTTGCCAGAGGTGTTAAGCGAATCACTTCAGTTAAGTGAATCTTGTGGTTGTTAAGTGAATCTGGCTTTGCATATCGGAAACCAGCTGGAAAGGTTACACATGGTAATCACATAACCTCAGGACAATGCAACTGTCATCAATACATGCCAGTTGCCAAGAGCCTGAATTTTGACCATATGATCATGGGGATGCTGCAGTGGTCATGTGAAACCGGTCATAAGTCGCTTTTTTCAGTACCATTGTAAATTTGAATGATCACTAAACAAATGGTTGTAAGTTGAGACTACCTATATCAGTGATGGCGAACCTTTTAGAGACTGAGTGCCCAAACTGCAACCCAAAACCCACTTATGCATCGTCGAGTGCCAGGTGGGTGTGGCCCATTGGGTGGGCGTGGCCCATTGGGTGGGCATGGCCCATTGGGTGGGTGTGGTTGCGGTGGTAACGGCAGACTGGGTGGGACTAAAAAGTTCAATCAATCAATTCCAACTTTGCAAGATCTTTTTTTTTCCTGCGAGAAGTTGAAATTGACTGATTGAACCTTTTTTTTTTTTTGCACATGGTGGCGGAGGCCTAAAGCGAAAAGGTTTTATAAAACCCAGCTGAAGGCCTAGGACTGGGGCAACGGCACGCGTCCACAGAGAGGGCTCTGAGTGCCGCCTCTGGCACCCGTGCCATAGGTTCGCCACCACTGACCTATATGATGTGTTTCTTTTTAATTTGACATGTGCATTTAATTTGACATGTGCATTCTTCTGCATCATAATGATATATTTGGTGGTGTTGCACATTGCCATTAAGTACTTTATATCCTCAAAGATTTATATAAAAAAAAAGATTTACAGAAGAGGAGCAAGCTTTACTGGACAAGACTGAGACTAACAGAGGATTTAAAAATGGCAGACTCCAGGATTGATATGGAAAAAGATGTACATTGGATATACCAATGAAATGGGCTGATGTCCTAAAAGAGATATATAAATAACAAATCCAAAAAACAAGCTGGATGACTCTCCTATATTGGATTTAGAAAGAGACTTGTTCAAGTTTTGAAGAATTTTGTGAGAAGGGAGAAAGAAAAATGAAAAGAAATCAAGTTCTAGGACAGTGGTTGAGATGTGTTTAAATATTAGTAGCTCTGAGCTTGGCGATTTGGTTGCAAACGTTTTGTTTCCATTCAGGAGGACATCTTCAGTGTGCTTTGAATTGTGCTCGTCTGTCAGAGCACCGCCCTTCAAACACCTTTTTGTGTGATATAAATTGGTGTGGGTGTTATTTGTCCAGAAGTTTCTGAGTGATGGTCTGGTTTCGGGCTGTTTGATTGGCTGGTTTTTGTTGATGGGCCATAGTCTTTAGTGTTTAAGCATCGTCCATGTGATGCAAATGGTGTTTGTTCATTTGGTTGCCTCTGAGTCATGGTCTGGTTTCGGGTTGTTTTGATGGCTGGCTGTCGTTGAGACATGGTCCAGCTTCTTGTGGGGGGTTGTGATTTTTGTTGTTGTGCGGCGGGGTGCCTGTTTGTTAGTTTTAAATGCTGCCTTTGGGATTGCGGTTGAAGTAGTTCTTTCGTTCTCAGTGGTTGGTAGATTGGGTTGATGTCAATGTGCCTGTTTATTGACTTATTGGTGGAGGACAGTTCTAGGACAGTATTTGCAGGGAATTATATATTAAGTTTGTTAAAAATAAAAGGAAGAATATAAAGTTGTTATATTTGATCAAGGTTAAAGTAAATATTAATATTGGAGAGTTTGGTATAGTGCATACCAAACTGACATCAGGCTAGAAACAGTGGGATCATGACTTCAAGGCCCAGCTTAGACCAAATGCCAGCTGGGTGACCTTGGACCACTCATTTTCTCTCAGCCCTTGGAAGAAGATAATGCAAACTGTTTCTGAAAAACCTTGCAACAAAACTGCAGGGACTTATCCAGGTATTCTCCAGGAATCAATCCAATTGAACAGAAGAAAACAAAAGGTATATTTATCTGTGATAACCCTTAATGGACTTTTGCTGGACAGGACTAAACAATGAGGTTTTAAGGATTTGTTTATGGATAAGAGATGATATATAGAGGAAGAGATAATTTGTATTTTAAGAGAAGATGATAAGTTATTAAAGCTGTTTATACTTAGATGGAGGGGGAAGTAATTTCTTATGTATGTTTTTTTCTTTACTATAATATATATTTTTTCTTTTCTATTTTTTCTGCACATTTTTCTCTTTCTTTTTTTAGTTCATATTAGTTTATATCTTTTCAATTGTAATTTATAAAAAACATTACTATAAAAAGGTTTATAAAATGTTTTTTTTTAGGTCTTCCTATCTTTTATGAGGAATAATCTTGCTAGCTAATGGCTGATGCAAACTTAAGGTTTATATACAGATTAGAAGTTGCTCATATATAGTACCATATATAAAGGGGCTGTATCATAGAATAATGTGTTTGCACATTGGCATAATGCAATCAGAGACAACTTATGGATCAATATCAGTGCTTCTTAAAAACTAATTCTTCTTGGCTGCCATAACAAAGGCTGGTCTAAAACTGCTTTGGTAGAGATTTCTCCGAAATGATGATGATGATGATGATGATGATGATGATGATGATGATGATGATGATGATGTTGGAAGGGACCTTGGAGGTCATCGAGTCCAACCCCCTGCTCAGGCAGGAAACCCTATACCATTTCAGACAAATGGCTGTCCAGTCTCTTTTTAAAAACTTCCAGTGTTGGAGCATTCACCGCTTCTGGAGGCAGGTTGTTCCACTGGTTAATTGTTCTAACTGTCAGGAAGTTTCTCCTTAGTTCAAGGTTGCTTCTCTCCTTGATTAGTTTCCATCTGTTGCTTCTTGTCCTGCCTTCAGGCGCTTTGGAGAATAGCTTGACTCCCTCTTCTTTGTGGCAACCCCTGAGATGTTGGAACACTGCTATCATGTCATCCCATGTCCTTCTTTTCATTAAACTAGACATACCCAATTCCAGCAACCATTCCTTATATGTGTTAGCCTCCAGTCCCCTAATCATCTTTATTGCTCTTCTCTGTACTCTTTCTAGAGTCTCAACATCTTTTCTACATCGTGGTGAGCAAAACTGGATGCAGTATTCCAAGTGTGGCCTTACCATGGCATTGTAAAGTGGTATTAATACTTCACTTGATCTTGATTCTATCCCTCTGTTAATGCAGCCTAGCAATGTGTTGGCTTTTTGGGCAGCTGCAGTACACTGCTGGCTCATATTTAAGTGATTGTCCACTAGGACTCCAAGATCCCTCTCACAGTTATTATTATTGAGCAAGGTACTACCTATATTATTATTTATTTATTTATTTTATTTAATTTAATTTATATGCCGCCCTTCTCCCGACGGGACTCAGGGCGGCGCACAACATACTTAAAATCAAAACATATATACAATCCCCCCCTTAAAACCGAATTAAACCAAATTTAGAGTTGCGTCTTTCAAATTCCTAAAAAACCCAATATAAAATCCACCCTAGGTCAGGTCCACTTGCTGAAAGAGCCATGTCTTGAGGGCGCGACGGAAGGTAAGGAGATCCGGAATTATCCGAATCTCGGGGGGTAGTTCGTTCCAGTACACCTGTACATTTGGTTTTTCTTCCCTAATTGTAGAACCTTACTTTTTTCACCATTGAATTTCATTTTGTTAGATAGCGCCCAGTGTTCAAGTCTATCCAGATCCTCCTGTATCTTAAGCCTATCTTCTGGAGTAGTGTTGACTATTCCTGCCAGCTTGGTATCATCTGCAAATTTGATGAGTTCCCCATCTATCCCCTCATCCAAATCATTGATGAAGATGTTGAAGAGCACTGGGTCTAGAACAGAGCCCTGGGGCACCCCACTACACACTTCCCTCCATGTAGATGCAGTTCCATTGAGGACCACACGCTGAGTATGGCCAGTCAGCCAGCTACGAATCCATCTGGTGGTGATGCTATCTAACCCACATTTTTCTATCTTATCAAGTAGTAGATTGTGATCTACTTTATCAAATGACTTACTGAAGTCCAAGTAAATTATATCCACAGCATTCCTCTGATCCACTAATTTTTTCACTTGGTCAAAGAATGCAATAAGATTTGTCTGGCATGATCTGTTTTTGACAAACCCGTGTTGGCTTTTAGTAATGACTTTGTTTGCCTCTAGGTGTTTGATTATTTTTTCCGGAATCTTCCCAGGTATTGAGGTCAGGCTGATAGGTCTGTAGTTTCCTGGATCTATTTTTTTCTCTTTTTTCAAGATGGGAACTACATATCTCTTCCAGTCCTCTGGTAGTTCCCCAGTGCTCCAGGATCTTCGAAAAATATAGTTCAGTGGTTCTGAGATCACATCTGCCAGTTCCTTGAGAACCTTGGGGTGTAATCCATCTGGTCCTGGTGATTTGAACTCATCTAGGGTGGACAGGTGCTCACTTACCATTTTTTTGGCTATCTTAACTTGTGTTTCTAATCTGTTTTTGATAGGTTGGACTGTTTTTTCTCTTTGTGTAAAGAGAAAACGCAAAAATGGGTTAAATAGTTCTGCTTTCTCCCTGTTGCTTTTCACCTTCTTGCCACTTTTCCCCACTCGTTTCCTTAATCTTTTTCTTGTTTTTTACATGTTGAAAGAAGCCTTTTTTGTTATTTTTGACTTTGGTCGCAAGCCTTAGTTCATTTTGAGCCTTAGCTTTCCTCACTTCATCTTTGCAGACTCTGGCTATTTGCTGATATTCTGCCTTAGTTATGTGCTCCTCTTTCTACTTTTTATACTTGTCCTTCAATTTATCAAAGAGTTCTTTATACAGCCATGCTGGTTTCTTTTGAGAGCTGTTATTTTTCTTCTTTGTTGGTATTGTGCTAGATTGGGCTTTTATTATCTCATTTTTCAAAATTTCCCAAGCTTCTTGAGTTGTTTTCCCCTTGAGGATTCTCATCCATGGAATCCTTCCTAAGCGCTCTCTAAGTTTATTGAAATGAGCTCTCTTAAAGTCCAAGACTCTTGTTTGACTGTGTTCTATTGTTTGTGCTTCCCTAATGTTGAATTCTAATATTGCATGATCACTTCCTCCCAGGGTTCCTATGGCTTCAACACCTTCTATCATTTCATCTCTGTTAGTTAGAATTAGATCCAATATGGCTAATCCCCTAGTTCCCTTCTCTACTTTTTGGGAGACAAAGATGTCTGCTAGGTTTGTCAGGAATTTGTTTGATCTTCCACTTGATGCAGAGTTTGTCTCCCAGTTGATGTCAGGGTAATTAAAGTCCCCCATTACTATTGTGATGTGCTTCCTACATACCTTAGCTGACTAGCAAAAAGTTCATCTATTTCCTCTGGTTGGTTGGGCGGCCTATAGTATACACTTATGACAATGTCATTCCCCCCCCCTTTTATATTGACCCAGATGCATTCAAGACAGTTTTCATCATTGTTGTGCTCTATTTAGTAGAAATATAGTTATTTCTTATATAGAGAGCAACTTTTGTTTGGTCTGTTTCTTTTAAATAATTTAAATCCCTCTAGCTGTGTGTTCCATTTGTGGATTTCATCCTACCAAGTTTCCGTAATGGCAAGAATATCATGTCTGCCCTCATTTACTTGAATTTCTAGTTCACCCTGTTTACTGTTCATACTCTGTGCATTGGTGTATAGACATTTGAGTCCTTTATGATTGACCCTGTGTTTACTTTTTACATAACATGTGTGGTGCCTGAGTTCCCCTGTTTTCTTACCACCTGTTTGGTTAGTGCACTTTGTGTGGCACTCGTTATTAAAAGCTTGATTTTGCTTGATAGCAAGGTTGATATTCTTGTCCACACACATGTTATATGCACTGATAACCCTATAATTTTTAGATTGCCGGGGACAGGGATGTTCTGTATCAATTAACTCACTGTCCCCATTGTTTAGTTTAAATATTCCTCCAGAAAATCTGTGAATTTATTGCCAAGTAACTCAGTTCCTTTCTTTGATGGATGCAAACCATCTCTTTTGTACATTTTTTCATTGGACCAGCTACGGACATCGTGACTAATATAACCAAAGCCTTCCCCTTTACACCACTCCTTTAGCCACATATTGAATTCTGCTATATGCTGGCCTTTTCCATTTTGCTCTTTATACACTGGTAAAACCTCTGAAAAAATAAACCTACAGCCTATCCTGCTAAGTTCCTGCCCCAAGCTCTGGAAATCATTCTGCACAGAGAGTACATCTTTTGGGGACAGATCGTTAGTGCCAAGTTGTACAATAGCATCCACATCACAGTCCTTGCTGGCATTCTTGGACTATTTTAAAAATAAGCTTCTTGTCCCTACTGGCAGTAGCACCTGGAAGACACCTGGCCTTTTTCAAAACCTCTGTGTCCTTTCCTAAATTTACATCCCTTATAGTTGAATCACCAACCAGAAGGTGTCTTCTCTTTTTGGATGCCTTGCTCTTCTTGCATGACTGATGTGTAGTACCTGATTCTAGATGTGTACCTGATGTGTAGAACCTGTCAAAAACAAGTTCTTCATCTCAGACCCTGCTTATTTGAGTTATCATCACAACTACCTTGACCTGTCTCCTTAATGTCCCCATTAAGGTCAGCAAGGCAGTATCTGTTATGCAGGGACACAGTGAAAGCTTTGTGTTTATGGTTCACAACTTTCACCCTGCCAGATCCCACGGTTGTCCACACTGCCCTTCTCCTGCAGGATCTTGTCCTGCAGTTGTTGTCTTGTCCTGCAGTTGTTGTCTTGTCCTGCAGTTGTTGTCTTGTCCTGCAGTTGTTGTCTTCTCCCATAAAATATATATTTATATAATTTGGGGCTGAATTGTAAATTGGCTTTACAGATTTTTCCACTAGTTTTCCATCATGCTATAGAATTGAGGAAAAGAAGTGGGAATTATTATTTATTATCATTGTATTTCCAAAGCCAGTGACATCATAAATAAGAAAGCCCTTGCTAGGGGACAATCCTTTGGACATTTTGCATCAGCAACAGAGCGAGTAAGACCTCAGTTGAAGATCTCAGTGGCTGAGCTGGTATTGCTTTGGTTCTCCTCAGCTTTCATCTAGCTAGTAGCCATTTTGTTAAATTATTTGAATAGTTTCTATTTTAAGTCGATCGCTTTATAACCTATTCTTCAGTTGTCCCAGTCATCAGTATCAGACTGACTGGCCATGTCTGGTGCTTTCCCCTTTCCAAAGATGTGTACAGTAGCCACCTTTTAGTAATTGGGTAATTCATAAATACATGCCAACCTAAGTTATATTCAGTGAGTCTCACTATTCCATTTATATGCCACTGCAATTAAAATATAACTCTCAGTGGTTAACATAAGAAAACAGTACAAAAAGAATTAAAATACCCGTGGTAAATTATATAAAACGACCATAGTAAACTTCGTTAAAATTGCAAATAAGTCAGCAACTGTGCATAAAAGCCTTCAGTTGATTATTACCAACCAATCAGCTCAACACATTTAACACACGTGATGCCATCTTAAAGCACAACAAACACACTTAAAAAGAATTCAGTTTTCAGCGTTTTCCTAAATGTAAACAGGGAGGGTGGTATTTCAAAGAATGGGTGATGTCATTGAGAAGTGGCACTTTCTAGCTTCAGTCCCCCTCCCTTCCTGGAAAACTGAGGCTATTTGTTTGTTCTGAGATGGCAGCATTGGCTGGAGCAATCCTGGTTGGAGTACGCAGTCCCGGAGGTAGTTGCCAAGCCACATCGGGCTTTTAAAATCCAACCAGCACTTTAAATGCTTCTATAAGCTTATAAGGATCTAGTGTAGGGACTTTCACAAAGGCATAATGTGCTTCTGATAGCAGGTGCTAGGAAGCACATGGTTGCTGCGTTATGAATTAGGTGCAACTTCCAACTAGTTTTAAACTATACATAGTTTATAACGTGGAAATTTATCTACTGTACATTTGGAGCTTTGGTGTATGTGAGGTGCTTGTTCTGAATGTGAGCTATTTTTTTAAAAAAAACAATGGGGTAATTTAAGAGGGAAGTACCTCTTTAAGAGCAGTATATGTGAAGGTGGGACTAACAAGCTTCCTGTCTGCTGTCCTCCAGCCTTGAACTATCTTTGCTGTCCAAGAGCTGGCAGTTGTACTGTAGGACATGTTTTGATAGCCTGATGTGTCAGGGTGGCTGTAGAGGCAAAGAAGACATTTAAAAGGGAAAGAGACCTTTGGATGAAAGTATGAACAAGTACCTCCGTTGTCTGTCTGTGCATGAGAGCCCAGGTAAAAAGAGAAAATAAAACTTTTGTCCACTGGTTATGATTTTTACCTTTGTTATGTCAGAAAGAAACAACACAGTGGCAGTCTTTTTACGTACTGGCTGTACTATTGAAAACGTAATGCAAAAGAGCTGCTTAGTTTTATACATTAGTGGGCTATTTAGCTCTTCTTTGCCACCTGTGTCCAAAACATTGGCTAACATATTTTCTTTTTAGGTAATTCTGGACTTATTTATGAAAACATTGACTAGAAAAAGTTTAGAAATCAATTAAATAGCATCATCTAGTTGTATATAGTGTTAGGTAGAAGATAAAATATTACTTACATTCTTAAGTCTTCCCCTTTCAGCTTTTAATAGCAGAACAGTGTTTATTGTCTGAGCAATTGGAATTGCATTAAGATTGTGATTAAAATGTTGCATGACAAGAACATGGTATGGAAGGAAAGGAGCTTGAGATATGAAATGTTTATGCATTTAGGATCTTGTACATTTCCCTGTAAGCTTAAAAACCTTGGTAGGTTTTTATTCAAGGAACGTATTCAGAATTTAAAGTGATTTTGTGCAGATAGTATTATTTTCCTGAGCTTTTCCCAATATATATTTCTGAGAAGAGGAAAAAATGTAACTGTATTTGGATATGTCTAATCTGTAATTAAGTCCCATGATGGCCTTTTTTGGCATGTTTTTAGACAGTGGCTAACTTTAGGAACATGAAAAGCCTCCTTATACGAGGTCTAACTTATTCTTATAGATTTTGATCTACTGTCCGTGATGGCAGTTTTTCAGATATTTAGACAGAAAATGGACTTTTCCAGTACTCGTTATCCAGAACTTTTACCTGCTTAAGAAATGCTTAATATTTTTTTTTAAAAAAAAAATAGGCTACTAAAATAAATCTTTTGTAGGGTTTGGGAGCTGGTTTGACCAACATTCAAGTACTCTGTGCATATAAAGGCCTTTCCTTACTAATTATAGACATGTTAAGTTTTGAACTGCAGATGTTCAAGAAAGATTCAACTTCTTGCCATGTGTTTAAATGCAGATTCTGGAGGAGTGAAACTTGCAAGGGTTTCTAAAGTAATTTTTGAATTGCAGTTTCAGTAAAATCTTCCTGAAGTGCTACAGAGCATGAGGTAGCCATAAATGTATTTCTGTGCGCCTTTGAGTCAGTTTTTGACTCCTGGCGATTGCCTGAAAAAGCCCAAGTGCAGTTTTTCTGGGAAGGTGTTTGCCATTGTCTTTTCTCCAGGGCTGAGAGATAGTGATCTGCACAAGGTCAGCCAGCTGGCTTCATGCCTAAAGTGGGACTAGAACTCACAGTCTCCTGGCTTCTAACCTGGTGCCTTAACCATTCAAACTGGCTCTCACAAATGCATAGACCTGCTCAAAACACCATTTCGGGCATATTTAAGTTTTGAAGTTCGGATAACTTCAAAAGGTAGAGAGAGTCGAGTTTGAGAGTAGAAGAAGAGACAGACTTTGGATGTGGAGTATATTTCCACATGGGGTGGTTTGGATAAACCACTCCTTTATCTACAGCGGTCTTATCTTTAGCTTTCAAGAGGGGAAGAAAAAGGGACATTTTTTTTAAAAAAGGGAGTTGGAAACAGCTTTTTTAAGCAATAGTTTTTTCCTAGAACTTTTCTTGTAATAGGTGCCCTATTTTGGCTTGTTCTGAGGAGTCTTTGCTGATATTAATTAGATGAGGTGGAGCTCAATCCCTGTTGCCTAAGCTGTTCCTTTCTCACAATGTGAGGTCGATTTGTTCCTGTCTACTGGAGCCCTGAGCATTCTTAAATTACTAGTAGTAACAGTGTTCCCTGAATGGAGGTAGCATGTATCGGTAGGTGTTGTGCAACTTTCTTCCAAGTCTTTTCTTTTCTCTTGGCATATGTGGCTAAGGAAGAGGGTCTCTGGGATGACCGCCAGACTTCCAAGCTATCATGGCTAAAGGCTGTAGGTGAACTTTGTTCTTGAATGTTCATGAAATCCCTTTTAACTCTGATCAAAGCAAGCCTCCATAACCTCAGTACAGAACTCATCTGAATTCCGTGAATCTGCATTTTTCTTTCTATTATAAAATGTTGGATTTATCAGGTAGAAATATTGTGTGAAAGAAGACGGTAGAACTCTCCTATATTTCCTCCACATCAGGGATTCAGTTAGAAATTAAAAGCATATTTCTCCTTAACCCCAAAAAAAGTTCATGACACTCGTTCACCATGAACTGGAAGTGAAAATGGCTTATGCGTGTCTCCTTTTCATTTGTGCTGACTGTCTCTTTTGTTGCCTAAGGTTCCTTCACCTTTCTTGCAATAGTCCTGTGGTTTTGTCTCTTTTTTTCGACCACATTATTGGTGTGTGCTAATTCATGTCCCACTTTTGAGTGCAGCTCGCCTGTTATTATTTGGAGGATTAGTTTCTCCATAATAGATTTATCTCTATCACTGTTAGCATTAGGATAACTCCCATAGGAACAGGACAATCTGATTAGCTGAGATTTACTCCTGAATCCAGTTAGAAAGAAGGTATACCTAGTTAAAATTCCTCACTTTCTTCAAGGCCAAGCAATTGAAAATCTCCATTATTTTTACAAACCAATGTGAAATACTAGAGACAGTGCTAATCCAACCTAAGTCCTTTGCTTGAGACCAGAAAGATAATACTTTGTCATGGATAGGTCTCCTATATATGGGGGTTGAAGTTGCATATTATCAATTTTAGATAGGAGGAAAGATCTGGAAAGTTGTTTATTTATAAAATTTATATGCCGCCCATCTCATTGTTGAAACGAGTTCAAATTTAGATAAGAAATGCAAGCATATTCATGTTACTGCAGGGATTTGTGTCACAAGTCTAAAGAAAAGAGGGAGAAAACACAAAAGTCTCTTCAGCCATACTTTTATGCAGTGAGATTGGATGACATAACAGGAATGATTGCTGATGTAGACTGTTCTGAGGGCCTTATGGCATTTGGGTCTTTGCCTTCACATCTTTTATAATCAAATGAGTTTTTATAATTGGGATTTGATGGGCATTCTGGGAATGGTTGATGCTAATATTCTTGTTTTTCTTCCTTTTCCAGGGTGTGGTTATGACCCCTATAACCCAGAACTTCCCAAACCTGTGGCACAGGACAGCAATGGCACTTTGGAAAATATTGTCCAGTCAGCCTCTGGAATTCTGGAGCTTGAGTTGTTTGACAAGGCAATTGAAGCTGCCAAGAATGAAGTTGAACGTGAGCAAAAGAAGTACGAAGAGCTGCTGGAGACAGCTAAAGAGTATGGCTCATCTGAACCTCCTTTACTTGCTTCTAAGGCTGCAACCTCCAACTCATTCAGTTCTCTGGAGTATAACCCAGGTAGTTACAATGCAAATAGTGATAATGATTACAATCCTACCCCTCTTACAGTGGCTGCTGCTAGTCAGTCTAGCAAATATACGTTGGACTCCTTCAACAATACGAAATGCAAGGGCAGCTCACTGGAATATATCCCCACTGTGGTCACTCAGCCGAAGAAGTACAGCAGCCCTGTTGTAAATAGCAAGTACATAATTGACAACTCCAAGCCTTCAACAGATTTAGAATATGATCCTCTTTCAAATTATTCCGCCAGGCTGTTGAGCAAAGCGAAAGAACAAAAGGGGACCAAGCGGAAGAGAGAAGTTGATCACGAGGAGGCATATTCTCCTTCATTCAAGAAATATTGTGACGAAACTAGCAACGATGAGCCCCTTGCCAGGTTTTCTGACTCGGAGGATGAATGCCAAGAAGCATCTACCATCCCCCTTAAATCTAAAGGAGGTTCAGAGAGCAAATTGGGTGCAGCCAAAGAAAAGGGAACCCCACAAATAGATACTAGTTCTCGACAAATGAAAGAGACTGCCGTGCAGTATGACATGGGAGACATCGAGAGCCCTCAAGGAACCGTTGTCAAAGATTTAGTGGGGAAAAATGCCAAGTTGGTCAAAGTGCCTTCTAACAGAGATGCGAAAGCAAAGGAAAAGAACAAAGCGGCGTCAAAGGATAAGCTGAAAAAGAAAAATGACCACAAGGCACAGGGTAAGAAAAATCTAGATAAAATAGAAGACAAGGAGACGATGGACATGAAGGCACAGCACAAAAATGGGGAAAGGAGTAAGGAGAAACAAAGCAAGTCCCACATCGATAGGCATGGACTGAAGCTCACTAAATCAAAGTCTGTGATCCCACCTGGAATTGAGGAGGAGAACTCTGGCAAGAGCAAAGATGTTGGGAAAGCTGTTGCTGCTGAAAAATCAGGGACTAGCAGAAAAAATAGCAAGCTCCAGGCTGTAGAGTTGAAAAGGAAGCCCCAAATCTCTAGTGAAACTGAACATAATAAGAGAAAAGACAAGCAACCTGCCTTGAAAAGGTCTAAGGAAACGTTGACCAACTCCCAGGCCAAGGAGAACTCAAGGGCCAAATGCAGAGTTAAACAGCGGGCCCTGAGCCATGTTGATCTCTTTGGTGATGAGAGTGGAGAGGAGGAGCAGGTGGGCCAGCCTCTTCTTCCATTCCCTGATGTGAATTCAGACTCAGACAGAGATGATGCCGACTTATCTTTTCCCTGTTACGATGGAATAGCAAACGTTAAGAAACTTAAGTTATCCCAGGCTCCTGCTGCTTCCTCTTCCTCTGACGATGAGATTGATTATTCTGGCCTAGAGAAGGATTTGGATTTTGAGTCTGACCCAATGGAGGAGTGCCTTCGGATTTTTAATGAATCCACTGATGTCAAAACAGAAGACAAAGGCAGACTAGGAAAACAGGTAAAGGCCTAAGAATACTGGGCTGGGCTGAGGGGTTAACGAGCTTCGCCGCCTGTTTTAATTAAAAATATACCTGTCTTGATTGTATAATTTCTGAACGTGATGTCCCTGTGCCTCCCCTTGAACTGTAAGAAGATTTACTTAAAGTATAAACGATGTGACTTATTGAGTGTGTTATAAAAGGAAGAACTACAGGTAATCTTCAACTTAACAACAGTTCATTTTGTGATCGTTCAAAGTTACAATGGCACTGAACAAGGTGACTTGTGACCGGTTTTCACCACTGATGACCATTGCAGCCTTCCCATGGTCACGTGATCAAAACTCAGAACTTGGCTCCTGATTCACATGACGGTTGCAGTGTCCCAGGGTCACGGGATCACCTTTGGAGACCTTTTGACAAGCAAAGTCAGTGGGGGAAGCCAGCTTCGCTTAATAACCATGTTACTCACTTAACAGCTGCATCGCTTCACTTAACTGTGGCAAGAAAGGTCATAAAATGAGGCAAAACTCACTCAACAAACGTCTCACTTAGCAACTGTGGTTGTAAGTTGAGGACTATCTTAGAACATTATAAGTGACATGCTGGCTCAGGAATTCGGGGAGTTGAAGTCCACGAGTCATAAAAGAGCCAAGGTTGCCTAGCCCTGGACTAGATGATGATCACAGCCACTTCCATTCCATACATTCTGTGAGTTTGGATTTTCTGGCTGTAATGGCTTATAGCTTCCCACAGGAAAAAAAAAAAAGGGAGCCAAAGGTGTCATTAAGGGAATCGTAATATATAGAGACCTATTTTAGTATACAAAACCAGTAGAAATTGGGTCATAAAATACCTTTGTATTTCAAGGATGCTTGGCCCTTGGCTTTGCAAAGTGGTTTACAGCAAGCAGGGTATTGACTAATTAGAGATAAATTTGCAACGATTCTCGGGATTGCTTAGGGATTTGGGGCAGTTTTATTGCTTGATGCCTAATATACCTCGTGCTTTAGGAATTATATTTTCACTGTGTCGTATAGGAAAACATTGGGTGAGAGAAGCCTGTTGCCTCAAGCCATAGAGCTTCTTCACTGTTTTCTTTAAAAAGCCTGTAGCTTAGAGGGTGGAGAACTTAGTCTTCCTTGTGGAAAGACTTAGATTCAGATCATAGCATTAAAAAAAAAAAGGAGGTCTAATGAATAGTTGTTGTGGAAGGGCCTTTCTCTGCTGGAGGTTCTGGAGGAAAATCACTGCCAGTCAGAATAAAAACTGGGCCAGACTGTTGAACCACCTAGGGCAGGGGTAGGCAACCTTGGCTCTTTTATGACTCGTGGACTTCAACTCCCAGAATTCCTGAGCCAGCCATGCTGAGGGGAAAGAGAGAGGTTTCCAAGCTGAGCCATGCTGGCTCAGGAATTCTGGGAGTTGAAGTCCACGAGTCATAAAAGAGCCAAGGTTGCCTACCCCTGACCTAGGGAAATCCTTTCCTGATTTCTTGTGGCTTCAGTAATCTCTTCCAATATGTGATACAGGTAATCCTTGACTTGCAACCATTTGTTTAGTGAGTGTTCGAAGTTAACAATGGTCCTGAAAAAAAGTGACTTATGACTACTTTTCATACTTACGACTGTTGCAGCATCCCCGTGGTCACGTGATCAAAATTCAGACACTTGGCATGTTTATGATGGTTGCAGTGTCCCAGGGTCATGGGATTACCGTTTGCGACCTTCTGAGAAGCAAAATAAATGGGGGAGCCAGATTCACTTTACAGCTGCAGCTACTAACACAGTGGTTCTCAACCTTTTTAATGCCGCGACCCCAACCGGTCATAAGTCGAGGACTAAACTGGTCGTAAGTCGAGGACTAAACTGGTCGTAAGTCGAGGACTAAACCGGTCGTAAGTTGAGGACTACCCAACCGGTCGTAAGTCGAGGACTTTCCCTGCCTGGGAGCACCGCGCATGTGTGGTTCCGCTCCCTGCGCCGGCTGAGGCGTAGCTGGCAAGCGGCAGAGACGGAGCAGGCCGACCACCAGCTGGCCCAGCCCAAGGGAGGTAAGGCACCCGCCGGAAAAGGGGAAAAAAATGGCGGACAAAAAAAATGGTGGACAAAAAAAATGGCGGACAGCCTTGCTTGGCGACCCCCATGAAATGGTCGATCGACCCCAAATGGGGTCCCGACCCACAGGTTGAGAACCACTGTACTAACATAACAACTGCCCTGATTCATTTAACAATAGGGACAAGATAGGTTGTAAATTGGGGCAAAACTCCCTTAACAAATGTGTTGCTTGGTGATGGAAATTTTGGGCTCAGTTCTGGTCGTACGTTGAGGACTTACCTGTATTGGGGAAATTAGGGATGTGTCAATTATGTACAGTATGCAGTCAAGTACAGTGGGCCAAAAATGATTATTTTGTTTGTTCTTAAGAAGTATCCTTCAACCCCTACAGTAGCAATTCTTTAAAAAAATAATCTGTAAAGTTTCCTGGATTTAGAAGTTACATCAAGTGCAAGGTAAGACCAAATAAAAGTTATTTGCTTGTCTGCAAAATTACTATAGCAAATTCAGCAATACATTTTTCCCAGTCTTCCAGATGTGTTCACAGCAGCTGCAGAAGTCCCTGTCAGTTTCAGTCCCGATATATCTGGAAGGTGGTTATCAAAGAATGTAAGAGACTGTTTCCTCTTCTTTGCCCTGTGAGAATGATGATATCTCCCCCTCCCCAAATTAAGCTTTAAGCTGTTATAGAGGCAGCGTTGACCTGTTCTGCTTTTCAAAATGAGCTTTGTGTTTTTGTTATTTTGAAAGATAAACAAACATCAAACCGTCTGTTACTTTGGAAATTTACATTTCTCTCTCTCTCTCTTCTTTTTCCTTTAGCTATCAAAAGAGGAAGGGGGTGAAGAAAAGTTGACAGAAGACAGTTTAACCACACTCTTTCCTGGACAAAAAAGGAGGATTTCTCATGTAACAAAGCAAGGACATGTAAGTAGATCTTGAAATGGCACCAGAAGCTTGTCTGTGATGCAATCTTGAACATCTCTGTTCTTGCTGATGAGATTTTTGGGCATATTCTCATGCCCAGCCAAGTAATATGAGGTTGTGAATGCAGTGTTGAAACCTAGTATCTGTTGATTCCCTCAGGCCTTGAAGATGTACACCTCTGTGTTTGTATTTGTGGTTTTTAGATACGTGCTACAGTCAGGACTCGGGACATCTCTGGACATCTTTAAGGCTGTCTGGCTTACACTGTTTCTAGTATGTGAGATTCTAGAAATAGCTTTGGAACTTTCAAGGTGATCCTAAACGTGTAGCTTTTCATTTTCTTTGTATTCCTGTTGCCGTAAGAAATGGAGAACATTAAAGAGAATCTAACTTTTTGTATGTAACGTTCGCATATAAATATTGAGGATCCCAGCTAATCTAGAAGCAGGGAATTCCCTTACTCCTTAATATCTGCTTCACCCATGCAGCCTGCACCGCCAGGGGTCCTCTGCATGGCCTGAGAGCAAAAGAACCGCCACTGAAGAAATTAAAACTGGTATTTTTTTTCCTTTTTTTTTTTTCACAGTTTGTAACATTTTATTAGATTATGGAACAAAGTACAAAAGCAAGTAGTAAGACACAGTGGGGAGGAAAAAGGGGAAAAAAGTGAGGGGGAGAAGGGGAAAAGAAAAGGCATTGACTTCCAACTTCCTCTGTTGTAGTACAACAGGGGTCTTCAAACTCGGCCCTTTTATGACTCATGGACTTCAACTCCCAGAAAGTCTTAGAATTATGTAAGTCATGGAAAGGATGAGGATTGACCTGCCCACTTCTGGTAGACCGTTTAGGGCAGAGGCATCCAGTTCCCAGGCATGCTGACTGAGGAATTCTGGGAGTTGAAGTCCATGAGTCATAAAAGGGCTGAGTTTGAAGACCCCTGTAGTAGAATGAAGTCTTAACATCAAACCTCAACTTTTTACTTTTCCATAATAGTATAAACTAGCCATTTCTATAATAAATGAATCTAATCAATAAAACCCAAAATCCCGCCCTTTTTTCCCCAGTCACCAAGTTTTTGACACCTTGCTGTTGGTACTTGAATATTGTCATGTCCTAAAAATGGTACAATCTGTGAAAAGGTTGAAAAGCCCCAGTTTAGATAACCACGAGTATTTTTCAGAGTATTTACCTCTAAATTTCTGAGATCGTTAATGGGACATACAGATGTTCCATTTGCTATAAGTATTTAAACTATTTTTTTCTTTGCAGAAATTATTTCTAGCTTCCTTCCTCTTGAAAAAAATGTTCTCTACATTTTTCAGTTTGCGGGTTGAAAAAAAGATTTTTTTAAAAAAAAAATGAAGTAAGGAGATTCTAGCTGCTGGATCTTTAATTGTGTGTGTGTGTGTGTGTGTGTGTGTGTGTGCAGACCTTGATTAGCCTCTTTTCTGGAACATCAATGGGCTCTTTGTTTTCACAAGTCATACGTGTTCCTTCCATTTGTCCATTAAGTGCTGTTGTAGAGCAAGAGGAAAAAAAGGACTCCTGTGAAATGGATTGGAAAGTCTGAAACTCAAATATTTGCAAGTTCTTAGCACATCTGCTCTTCCCAAACCCTTTTGCAAAGGTGTATATAGGTTCAGCACCTGCCTTCAGTATGAAAACATCACAGGTGAACAAATACGTCCCAAATTGTGTAGATGGAACACTGTTTGCACTGTCTTCGAATCCTCTTTGCTTGTGTTTTGTCTTGTATGAGTGAATCATATACTCAGGATTGGTAAGGCCAGTCATTCTGACCCCATACTTTTGCCAGTTTGAAATACACCCAAAATTTGTGGATCCAAATTCCACATGTGACAGGTTTCTGCTTTATCATGCAAACCAGCGTCCCTCCGTTTCCCTTTCAGGTTGAAGTCCCAAGCAAGCCAGTGATCCGGCCTTACCGGCCCCCAACTGCCCAGGAAGTCTGCTACCAGAGGATTCAGCTAGCACAAAAGCAGGCAGCGCAGCTGGCCCAGCAGCGGCCACAGCAACCCCTGCCGACCACAAAATTGCCTGTGGCACCTCGAAGAACTTCCATTGTTATGCACAAAGGAGAAAGGAAGCGAATTGCTCATGTGCCCAGTGCAGCTCTTTCGGCAGTTTCCAAGTTGGGCAAGTGAATGTTTCTGGTTTTTTTTTTTCTCTTGCAGAAGAATTTTTCATTCTTTTAGGTAGGAGAAGCAAGGCAGGGTATCCTCATCTTCTCACCTGCTGAAGGGGATCTTGAATCAGCTGAGCAGTTTGAGGGGAAAGAGGAGGAAGGCCATGCAGATGCTACACCTCTCTCAATAAAGCCTCCCCAAATACATGTTGCTCACACATCCAGAGATTTGCAGCTCAGTAATGAAACAGGAACGAAGCTAACTTCTACTCATGTGCTGTCTTTGGATTTCCTCTTTATATTTGTATATTTTAATTCCGTTTGGAGCCAGTATACAGTCTCTACTCATAAAGTTCCCCAGGTAGCAAGACCCTTGCAGGAAAACCAGGTTCTTTGTATCAGTTTGGCAAAGATACGAGGGCAGTTCGGAAATAAACCTCCCGTTTGGTTATCAGTGACAGGCACTCGCAGATACAGAACTTTTATTATACACGTTAGAAAACTACAACACTACATTACTTTTTGGCATAATCGCCATTCAAATTGAGGCACTGGTCATAACGTCTTACAAGGTTTGAAAGTAGTAGTTGCTCGGTGCCAAATCTGGGCTATAGGATATGTGTGCGGGTGAGCATTATCGTGAACCAACACCACACCGGAAGTCAGCTTGGCCCGACGCTTGTTATGGATGGCTTGTCTGAGTTTTCGTAATGTTTCACAGTAGACGTCTGAATTGATGGGCGAACCACGCTCCATGAACTTCACTAGCAGTGCTCCTTTGGCATCTTCACATTTGGCGGGATTTTCTATGGCACCACTTCCGCTGTGGTGTTGGTTCACGATAATGCTTGCCCGCACACCACTAGACACATCCAAGAACTTTTGAAGCAGTTTTGATCATCCTCCCCTATAGCCCAGATTTGGCGCTGAGCGACAATTCCTAAGGAATTTCAAACCTTGAAAGACATTATGACAAGTGCCTCAATTTGAATGGCGATTATGTCGAAAAGTAATGTAATGTACTTTTCTTTTTTCTTTTAATATATTTTATTGATTTTTTTTACAATAACAATCTTTAGTGCTTAGTAAACAGCTTGTTGTCTGGGTTCATATATTTAAAAAACAATAATAATTTCTATAATTCCATAATCAGTCTATTAATTAATGATATATTTCTTTGATCTTCTCTTCTTCCAATAGTATTCTCCTTTTATCAACATTAAGCAAATATATTTCTTAATACTTTCAATACATACAAGGTTGGATATAAAAACATTTTTCTTGTGTAACATCAGCATATTATATCTTTTCTGGTCCGCTGATGTTTCAATTGTATTTATAAAAGTCATCTTATTAAGTCACTATATATCCTGTTTTCAAGATTCTTATTTAAGCTTAATTTCCTCTCTGTATTCAAACCATTCTTATCAGTCATAATTTTCTCAGTGTTAATTAACTTTAAATATCCAAACTTTTCATTCACATATACCAGTGATGGCGAACCTTTTAGAGACCGAGTGCCCAAACTGCAACCCAAAACCCACTTATGCATCATCGGGTGCCGGGTGGGTGTGGCCCATTGGGTGGGCGTGGCTGTGGTGGTAACAGCAGATTGGGTGGGGCTAAAAAGTTCAATCAATCAATTCCAACTTTGCAAGATGTTTTTTTCCCCACGAGAAGTTGAAATTGACTGATTGATTGAACCTTTTTTTTTTTTTGTACATGGCGGCGGAGGCCTAAAGCGAAAAGATTTTATAAAACCCAGCTGAAGGCCTAGGACTGGGGCGATGGTGCGTGTGCCCACCGAGAGGGCTCTGAGTGCCACCTCTGGCACCCGTGCCATAGGTTCGCCACCACTGACATATACCATTCCAATATTTTTATATTTCATATATTATAAAGGCTACTATACTACTTATATAGCTTATCCCTTTTACTGTAGGGCCCCGTTATATCCATAATTTATCTATTCTTTTAACCATATTCAAATAAGTGTTTAATCATATAGTACTCTATCTGGTAAGTCACATCAAATCTCTTGAATCTAACTCTAGCCTTCTTCATTTGCGAAGTAGCTTTCCAAGTAAGTGTGTTCAGCTTGCCAGGGGATTCTTCCTGTATTTTTGTGAATGTTGGGAATAGAATAAAAAAGACAAATTAGGTAGGATGTGTTTTTTTTTGTCTCCCAAACTCTAGTAATTCTTCTGGCTACTCTATAATCCATTTTATTACATCTTCTTTCCTATCTTCAGGTTTATTTTGAAGTCCTGGAAAGTAAGATATCTTTTCCATTTCCATTGTTGTGGCAAAATCTTGCAAGTTTTCTTTTGTTTGTATTAGACTGTGGTTCTCTTCATTTGTAGCTTTCCTCTTTGGGTCACTGTCCTCTAGTTTGTATTTTGTTATCTGGTTGGTTTGTTCATTCTTTGTCGTTGTTTTCTGAGAGTTTTTTTAATTGTAGGTTTAAGTTGAAGATGTGCTCATTTATGTTGTCAAAGTTGTTTTTAATCTTATCATGATTTGAAACCATTGTCATTTGAATCTGTCGCACCATTGCATACATTTCCTCTTGGAAAATATTTGCCTTGTCTTGAAGTATTGCTCCTGCAGATCTCTGATGTTCCAGGCAAGAGCCTTCAGAAAGAGATATTAGGTGTGGTTTCCTACCACTTTTAGATAGGTATGTAACATCCATTTTATCTCCTCCCTCCAGATAGTCTTTCATCGGTACCATAGTCTCTGTAATTAGCCTTGTCAAACCAGCCAATCTAAAGTCCAAACAACCAAATCTTATATAGTTCTTGTCTGTATATATGGTTTTTATAATTCAATGTGTTTCCAATTACTAAAGCACTGCTAAAAGCAGTATTTTATCATAGTTCTTCTATTCAGGGGTCTTACAATTATCAGCCAGTCAAATTTACAGTCCAGAATGTTGAACCACCTAGGAGCTTTCCAGTAAATTTCCCCCCAAGAAGATTAGCCAAAAGTCAAGGTTTTTCTTTCTCTGCAAACAACTCTTGAGCTGAGAGACCACAACTCAGTAAGTATTTATAATCCCAGAAGGTCAGCTCTTTTTAAAACAAATATAGTTCTCACTCTGTAGTACAGGGGTGTCAAACTCGCAACGTCACATGACATGTCGCGACGCATCATGACTTTTTTTCCATTGCCTGCAATGGGGTGGGCATGATTTTGCCATGATGCACGTAGACCAGTGTGTTTTCTTTCCTCTGTTCCCAGTTGTTCTCTATTTGGCGAGAAGCCAAAGGAACAAGTTGTTCTTTATTTCTGGGCGTCTTGCCAATTTCTGAATCAATGCAGCTGTTGTTCTATGCTCTAATCCTCCACTAGATGTCAGTAGCTATTAATTTTCCAATTTTTAAAGCAAAGAGTTATTTTCTTGTAATTTCATCAATAGTCTTTCAGTTGTAAAGTCTTAAAGTCATAATTTTCAGATTCATCCAGACTGTAGTATTATTAAGTTCATTTCAATATATTTCTGTCCCCCATAAAAATTAAATTGCCGCTTCGGTCTATGGAAGGGTGGGGGTGTGGTCCCCTCCCTTCTCACCTTCAGAGGAATTTTTGCTTTTGGGGGATCTTTTCCAGGAAATCAGTTACAAAATAGAAGAGAGAAGATCGGTATTCTCACCCAGTTCCAAGAACGCTGTTCACGGTTGTTCTAGTTAGTACTTTTGGACTTCGGCTGCTGGTAGCTTGGGCTAGTCGCTGGTGTGCAGCTAGCCTTTCTCCTGTCGGGTTGGAGGGCTTCCCCCGGATCAAATGGATCCACCGCTGTCTTTCCATGATCCACGGGGAACCCCTCCTTCATCACCTCTCCGGAGTGACTTTGGACCCATTTAGGGTCCCCTGGCAGGGTGAAACCAGCGGTAGGGTTTGGAGCTCTGCAATCCCTCGGCCGTGCCGCTATGGCGCAAAACCGGAAGTCCATAATGTTGTAGTTTTCTAATGCGTATAATAAAAGTTCTGTATCTGTGAGTGTCTGTCATTGATAACCAAATGGAGGTTTATTTCCGAATTGCCCTCGTATTAACCCATGGCTTGATAATTACGCCTTTTATCATTCCATTAATGCCTTTAGTCTGGTGTATCCTTTTTTGTTTCATCTCTCTTTCCTTCAGTCTCTGTAATCCAGCAATAAGTAGCAAATATGCAAGCCAGGAACTTTTTATTTATTTATGTTTTTACATGTTCACACCTTATCAATGCTGAGACCTATTCCAGGATTCATAGATTTCACTAAACAGAGTGAAATGATAACAGAAACACGTAAAACAGGAAGTAAAGTAATAACCTACCTGGGATACCTGGAGAGCTAGAGCAGAACAAATCTGCACTAGATGGTAAGCTTGATTGTATCCTTGTATTGAGTGGCAGCTGTATCTGAACAAGGTATGACTAGTTCAGACGGCATTAAGGTGGCCCCTTCCAGATGACTTAGAACTTCAGTTACCAAATTTAGTAGCAAAGATGAGCAAAGACTTCTAGGAGATTCAGGAGAGGGTTTTCGACATTTGCTCCACTCTTCTTCTCAAGTCTCCCTAAATCAAGTGTGTCCAGCCTTGGCAACTATAAGACTTGTTGACTGCAACTCCCAGAATTCAATTCAATTCTGGGAATTGAAGTCCACAAGCCTTAAAGTTGCCACGGTTTGATACCTCTGCCCTAAATGGTCTACTTGAAGTGGGTAGTTCAATCCTCATCCTTTCCATGATTTACATAATTCTAAGATTTTCAGAGTTTTGCCCTACTTCTGAATGTTGTCTTTTTTTGTGCATACCCTTTCAGTTCCTGGAAATCTTAAGAAGATCATTCCACCCGCAAGTGTGGCCTCTTCCAACGGTGTTGATGCTTCAGGATTGAAAGCTCGAACACTGACTGGGATGGCATCTAAAACAACGACCGCAAGTGTCACAAAAAGGATAGCACATACTCCTACTCTGCAGGTGATGAATTGCCAGTATATGCTTCATAGTTAACTTTTCAAGTTGAACACATGAAACATTCCCCTGCATGCAATTTTAGCCTCTAACGTTTGGAAGTCAAAGAGTGTTGAGGTTAAGCACTTGTGCAAGATTGTGCTTCCTTTTGTTTTTTTTTTCTCTAGGATTTATAGTCCAGCTTTGTATATAAATGGTATTTGAGTCATTCCTAGGCAGAATTTTGGATAATTTGGGAAATACCAGCAAAGGAGAATAATTGTAGCTCAGAGTTGAAATGAGGGTTCCTTGGTGCTCTCTGAGTTTGGTTGTTTTCTTGCAGACGTTTCATTACCTAAACTAGGTAACATCAGCAGTGCTAGTAGATGTAATGAAACATCTGCAAGAAAACAGTCAAGCTCAGAGAGCACCAAGGACTCTTAATTTTTATTCAGATTGTTTTGAGTGTTGTTTGGAAAAAAAAATAGTTTGACTCACCACTGAATCTCAGCGGTATGATCTTGTGGGCTGCTGGATACTGCAGAAAGTTGGCTATTAGACCATAGGTAGCTCATAGCTCATATATGGCTTAGTAGAAGAACCAATCAGAGGCAGGAAAAGCATTGTAGTAACTGTGCTATCAAAATAGCTTATTTTCTTTCCCCTTTCCATGTTCCCTAGAGCACCACCTTGCAAAGGCCAGTTATTCCCACAGAATATGGCGCCAAAGTTCCCACCAACATCCGTCAGAGGTACCTCAACCTCTTCATTGATGAGTGCTCGAAGTTCTGCCCCTCACAGCAGGGAGCATTTGACAAGGTTTGTGTATTTGTAATGGCAATGATAGGAGGAATGCTTGGGCATCTTTGAACTCTTATAGTTTGCGCTTCTTTAACTGTAGGCCCAAATGATAGAGGGATTGAATCACTTTAAAAAAAAATTGGAAGTTCACTGAGCAAATACATTTGCAAGTTCAAAGTTAAGACAGCCAGCCCAATGTTGAGCTTCCTGTTTGAATAATAAAGAGAATCACAGGTCTATATATCTTACCTTATTTTTGAAAGTACTGTTCCCTGTGTTAACAACCACAGGTAGTCCTCAAGTTACCACTATTGAACCCAAAATTTGCATTGCTAAGCAAGACAGTTGTTAAGGGAGTTTTGCCCCATTGTATGACATTTCTTGCCCAGTTGTTAAGTAAATCATGTCAGTTGTTAGTAACACAATTGTTATGAGAATCTGGCTTCCCCATTGACTTTGTTTGTCAGAAGGTTGCAAAAGGTGATCATATGACACCAGGACACTGCAACTGTCATAGGTATGAGCCAGTTGCCAAGTGTCTGAATTTTGATCATGGATGCTGCAATGATCTTAAATGTGAAAAATGGGCATAAGTGACTCTTCGGTGCCATTATAACTTTGAACAGTTGCTAAATGAATGGCTGTAAGTCAAGGACTAATTGTAGAAACTTGCCTTTTTCTTCCTGCTTATCCTTGTTGATGACTATTTGACCCTTCTCCTGGTGGCATTGGAAGCCACCTAATATATGTTAACACAATAGTTCTCTCTAGTCTCCTACTTCCTGCCTTAGCAATTTCATTTTGTATATTGAAATTCCAAAATGCTGATGGTGGGCATGCTGTTCACAGGCTCTTGCTGAGGAGAAGGTGGTGTATGAGCGCAGCACCAGTCGCAACATCTATCTGAATGTGGCAGTAAACACTTTGAAGAAGCTGAGGACTCTTTTGCCCAGCCCTTCTCAGGAGGTTCAAAGTATGTACTTATACTTTACTTCTTACTTTCGGACTGAAGCTTCTGTGCTATTTTGCACTTCCTTTTATTCTTTCCTTATACTCCTAAGCCTCCATTTCTAAACATTTGGAGTATCTTTAACAAAACACACTTCAGATTTGCACAGTAGACTGGGTAAAAGACTGCCTGCCAAGCCAACAGAGCATAATTCTGTGGGCAAAATTTTCATTATACATCTCTTTGCCAGCCGAATAACATCTGTGCAAGCACAATTAGCTAGTTGCACTGCAGTCTTGTGCCATACATCAGTCCCATTCTTGCCCACAAACTGCTGCTATTACAAATGTTATTTAGTACAGGGGCCTCCAACCTTGGCAACTTTAAGACCTGTGGACTTCAACTCCCAGAATTCCCCAGCCAGCCATGCTGGCTGGGGAATTCTGGGAGTTGAAGTCCACAGGTCTTAAAGTTGCCAAGGTTGGGGACCCCTGATTTAGTACATTGGCAAAGGGGGTGTATGATGTTAATCCCAAAATAATTCTGGTTTCCATGATCACTTTCTGAGCTTAATTCATAGTATATTGGTCTTGACCTTTTAAAGCAGTCAGCGTGTGGAGACCTGTGTAGAACTTCCATTGACTCCGAAATTTTATTTGTGGTTGACCCAGGATGTTTGCTAATATTCTAGTTTGACATCTTGTCTTTTTCTTCCAGAGGCCAGCAATAGAAAATTGGTTTCTCATGAAGCTATGCTAGGAGGGAAACTGGCAGCCAGGACCAGCTACACACTTAATCGTTCTACAAGCTTACGGCTAGAAGACCTGACAGGTAGGTCTCCCCTTTTTGTCATGCACACAATGACTGTGGCGGGGATGTAATTTTATTCCTTTCTGTCTGTTTTAAAGACCTTCAGATTGATTTTAGAAGTGGCCTGATTGTTTTTTTCACACCAGAGAACTGATAGGATCAGTGTTGAAAGCCAATTCAGAGCTATTTTAAAACTGTAAAGAGCACAGAAAAGCTGTAGAGAAGAATGGGCTCAGGTCACTTTTTAAAGAGGTTCGTTGATACATGGTACCTGTGATTCTTCTAAATGTCCCTCTTCGGTTTGACCAGATTTACCCTGTAGGGAAGGGCATTTCGTGATAAAAGTGCAATTATCCCGAAGTAAGCCTGTTGCCCGGTTGACTACTTCCACGATTCATTGCAGAAATTGTAAGCGATCTAACCCGTGTCAGTTTTGAATGTGGATAAAACACTAGCTTTGAAGCAAAACAAGATGGTTTTTTTTTAATCAATCACATAAACGTTCGATAATAATAATAATAATAATAATAATAATAATAATAATAATAATAATAAATAATAATAATAATAATAATAATAATAATAATAATAATAATAATAATAATAATAATAATAAAGTTGGAAGCGACCTTGAAGGTCATCTAGTCCAACCCCCTTGCTCAGGCAGGAAACCCTATACCATTTCGGACAAATGGCTGTCCAGTCTCTTCTTAAAAACTTCCAGTGTTGGAGCATTCACCGCTTCTGGAGGCAGGTTGTTCCACTGGTTAATTTTTGTAAGTATCAGGAAATTTCTCTTCAGTTCTAGGTTGCTTCTCTCTTTGGTTAGTTTCCATCCGTTGCTTCTTGTCCTGCCTTCAGGCGCCTTGGAGAATAGCTTGACTCCCTCTTCTTTGGGGCAGCCCCTGAGATATTGGAACACTGCTATCATGTCCCCCCTCGTCCTTCTCTTCATTAAACTGGCCCTAATTGTGAAGGGGACGTCTTTGCAAATGCATTCTGTCTTGTTGAGAGAGAAGAGGAGAAGGTTTATTTCAAGTAGGCAGCTGCTTATTAGTGTTAATGAGAAATTGCCCTTGGCCCAAGTTGGTATCAGCCAAAGTACTTCATGATTCTTCACTTACAGAATGGATTGTGTAAAACATAATACGGTTCTGTACAGAACCCTAACGTCACACATATATTGATGGGTACTGAGCTGTCCCTAACTAAATGAGAAAAAAAAAACAGGTTGTAGTAGATAACTCAGTGATGTTAACTGTGCAGCAATTATGAACAAGGGAAAATTCTCTGCTAAGGATCATTAGGAAACAGATTGAACAACCCAAAGCCTTGAATACCTTCCTTACAAGAAAAGGTTAGAATACAGAGAAGGCAAGTGCAGGAGAAAATGTTTAAGGCATTTAAAATCTAGCCTGTCATGAAGAATGTGGGTATGAGGATCTGTTTTTCCCCCTGTCTTAAAGGGTCCTGCAGTGAAATTGAATGGAAGGAAATTTAGATGCAATTTAGATGAGACAAAGAAAGTACTTTCTATAGTCCATAGTTAATCTTGGATTCTTTATAGTAGTTGTTGAAGCAAAAGGACAAAGTAATGGCCGTAGTCTTATATAGAGGTAGTCCCCAACATACGACCGTAATTAAGCCCAGAATTAGGCGCGTAAGTTGTGGTCATTAAATTGGTCACGCTTGATCAACCCTGATTTTACAAGTCTTTTTTTGCAATAGTCGTTTAGCAAATGTCACAGTTAAGCAAACATCACGGTCATTAAGTGAAGCCATTTTCCCCGAAGGGCAATTTTTTTTGCCAGAAATCAAAAGTAAACAGTGACCACATATTTTTATCATAGGCATACCATAGTGTATAATGATAAAAATTCTACATAATTTTAGTAGTTATCCAAGTGCTCAATGCCATACGCTAAATAAATAAATAACATTAAAACTGCTGAAAATTATGATCGTGTGACCATTGGATATTACAAACAGCCATAAAGGAGAGCACCCAAGATTCAGGGGGCGGGGCAGGGGGGTAACCCTCCGAACTTTGAAAATAAGTCATAAGTAGCACTGGGGAAATCTGTCCATCCAACAGTTGCTAAGCAACCGGTTGTTAGGGGAGGATAACCTGTAGCTTTAAATTCACGAAGGACAGGCCTATCAGGATTAGGGTTATTTCTGTCTTGAGGAGAGCCCATCTCAGAATCCATGCATCTGGAGAACAAAGTTACAAGAGGGATATGTCTCCATCACCCCAGAGGAAATGACCACCATAAGAAACAAAATGCTGAACACGCATAGGCCTTGTCCTAGTCCAGAGGTAGGCAACTTTGGCTCTTTTATGACTTGTGGACTTCAACTCCCAGAATTCCTGAGCCAGCATAAAAGAGCCAAGGTTGCCTACCCCTGGACTAGTCCAGATGGATTGTTCTGATGATGGTCTTTGTAGAAAGAACTGCCTAGCATTTCTTCTCAGCATTTTCTCCTACTTTACCCCACCCGCCTGATGCTTAGATCTGCCTTTGCTTTGGGTTTATGCTGCTTCAACTGCAATTACCATTTTATTGCTGCGTAAGCTGTCCAGAATGTTTCCGGGTATGTGGATGATATTGGTCTGAAAATAGCTAGAGAAAATGGCTAGATAAACATTTCTTAACCTTTGTCGTTCTCAGGGGCTACCTTGTACCGAAGGCTCAAAGAATACGTGCTGACAGAGGATGACTTGAAGGAGCACGGCTACCCGTTACCGTGTCCCGAGAGACCTGGCCGGGCTGTTGTCTTTGCTATGGAAGAGAAGAAATTGACTGATGGTGAGTTCTGCTGGACCGGAGAGTTTCTGACTCTTAAGAACCATTCAGATGTTCTGTTTGATGGGAAGAAGAAGAGAGGTCAGGAAAGGAACCCTCAGCCAGTATATTCCCTTCAAGGCAGACATCTACACTGACTGCTTGTGGATGAGATGTTAATGAGCTTTTAAGCATATTCTGAAGCTACCTACTGTAGGTATTATTTTATTTTTGCACATAAATCGTAAGACAAGGACTACCTGTAGTGAAGAAGATATTGGTGATCTAGGGTGCCCTTTGTCTGAGGACACATTTCAGAGGTTGTGGTCTGTAAGTCTGTCTGTCTATTTAACAATCATAAAATGCCACATCGGAATCCAGTAGAGTGATTGCCTCAGAAGGCCTTCAAGGCTGGTGCTAGGATCTTGGAAGCAAATCCATCTAATGGAGGGCCCAGGGCCCAGGCTAGGTTGCAGCTATTCCACTTTAAAAATCTGAAGTAGCCAACACAGAGAGAAGACTTCTGTCAGAGACAGCAAAAAGTTAATGTCAGTCATAAGAGCACTAGGCCAGGTAAACGGATTCTGTCCCTACGTCTAAAGCAGTTCCCCGTGTTTGTGCCTTCAGATCAGGGGAAAATGTGGTTGTCTAACCTTGTGAAAAGCTGAACTGTAATTTGGGGAGGGGGGGGAATAGGGTTTCAGCTCTCTCAGAAAGAATTTCCCAGTCATTGGGGAGCATGTATAATAGTCATAGCTGTATAGCACAGGTGCCTACTTTAGGGAAGGGGATAATGTTGGTTTTGGCATGATAAGCTGGCAGGTACAGTACAGTAACCACAGTCAGAACAAACAATGATGGGGTCTGAAAGTGAGGGGGGAATTGATGAAATACAGCAATGTGTTTAATCTCTGGGTATTTAGTAATCTTCCCCTTCTTTCATATTCTTTCATGCTGTTGCGGCAGTTACAATTGCCCTAGAAGAGGCCTTAGCCAAGACCAGGGGTAGGCAACCTTGGCTCTTTTATGACTCGTGGACTTCAACTCCCAGAATTCCTGAGCCAGCCATGCTGAGGGGAAAGGGAGAGGTTTCCAAGCTGAGCCATGCTGGCTCAGGAATTCTGGGAGTTGAAGTCCACGAGTCATAAAAGAGCCAAGATTGCCTACCCCTGAACTAAGGGATCTAGATATAGTTAGCCTAACAAAGAGAAGATATTTGTCTTCCAATACTTGGGCTGTCACAGGGAAGAGAGCATCAATTTATTCTCTAAAGCAGGGATCTCCAACCATGGCAACTTTAAGACTGGTGGACTTCAACTCCCAGAATTCCTCAGCCAGCCATGCTGAGGGGACAGGGAGAGGTTTCCAAGCTGAGCCATGCTGGCTCAGGAATTCTGGGAGTTGAAGTCCACGAGTCATAAAAGAGCCAAGGTTGCCTACCCCCTGGCCAAGTCTTATAGGGGCTTCTATTTGTACATCCTTCAGGGACAGAAAGGAACTGTCTTTTCCCCCCATAGATTTCAGTCTTTTCGGTAGACCCCGTATGTCAGGGTAATACCAACTAGGTCTTCCTCAGCTGAATTACTGCAAACTCTTTCTGCCACAAGAAACAAAACTTTTCTCCAGAATGAATGAGGATGTTGACACAGAAAGTATGTTTTGTCTGCCTGAATGCCAGGTAGTCCTTGACATACAACCATTCATTTAGTGACCATTCAAAGTTACAACAGCACTAAAAAAATGACCAGTCACCACACTTACAACTGTCTCAGGATCCCCACAGTCACGTGAACAAAATTCAGGCGCCTGGCGGCAGGGTCCTGGGATCACGTGACTGTCATTTGCAACTTTCCCAGCCGGCTTCCAACAAGAGAAGTCAACGGGGGAAGCTGGATAGCTTAACAACCAAATGATTCACTTTACTGTAGTAACTGGCTTAACAACCCTGGCAAAACAAGGTGGCTAAAAAAAAGGCGCGACTCACTTAACAACAGATTTGCTTAGCAAACTGGAAATTCAGTTCCAGTTGTGGCTGCAAGTCGAGGACCACCTGTACTTGATTTCTTTCATTATTTCTCAGTCCTCGACGCAATCGTTCCTCGTACCACAAGGTGGCAAGTGGTTGAATCTCTTAACAGCTTGCCTGATGGGACTCTTGCATTTTTTGATTGGTTGGGAAAAAAAGCAACCAATGCAATGTTTTCCTCTTTGAATATTGGTTAGAAGGAGTTCATAGATGAGAGGAAAGAGCCATTGGCTCTTCGGATGCCACTTCATACAATCAGTACAGTCATCCTTGCAGTTGAGGTTGAGGGGCTCCTGTTCTGATGAACCCCCAAACAGCACGATCCGTATATCAGTATATCAGAATCAAGATCATGTGAAGTGTTAGTACCACTTTAGAATGCCTTGGTAAGGCCACACTTGGAATACTGCATCCAGTTTTGATCACCATGGTGTAGAAAAGATGTTGAGACTCTAGAAAGAGTACAGAGAAGAGCAACAAAGATGATTAGGGGACCGGAGGCTAAAACATATAAGGAACGGTTGCTGGAATTGAGTATGTCTAGTTTAATGAAGAGAAGGACGAGGGGGGACAGGATAGCAGTGTTCCAATATCTCAGGAGCTGCCGCAAAGAAGAGGGAGTCAAGCTATTCTCCAAAGCGCCTGAAGGCAGGACAAGAAGCAACGGATGGAAACTAACCAAAGAGAGAAGCAACCTAGAACTAAGGAGAAACTTCCTGACAGTTAGAACAATTAACCAGTGGAACAGCCTGCCTCCAGAAGCGGTGAATGCTCCAACACTGGAAGTTTTTAAGAAGAGACTGGACAGCCATTTGTCTGAAATGGTATAGGGTTTCCTGCCTGAGCAGGGGGTTGGACTAGATGACCTCCAAGCTCCCTTCCAACAACAACATCATCATCATCATCATCATCATCATTATTATGATTATTATTATGATTATTATTATGATTATGATAATTATGATTATTATTATTATGATTATTATTATATCTCATTGGGAGAAAATAGAAGAATTTTTTTTAAATAAAATAGTATTTTAGATAGATATATAAGAATGGACTGAGATCCAAAAATCTATATTTTCACACACTTCTTTTTCTTCTGGAAGGTTCTTGCAGGATTTGTTGTCGTTGTGGCACAGAATACATGGTAACATCTTCTGGAAATTGTGTCCGTAAAGAAGAATGCATCCATCACTGGGGGAGATTGCGGAAGCAAAGAGGTAATCGTTTACATGCTTTTCAAAAAGCATATTTCTTTCTCCAGTGGAATTCAAAATGCACGACATTGATTTTTATTCTCACAAGAAACCTGTGAGGTTATGCACAGATGGCATTTTGCAAGCTGCTCTGAGAGCTCAGACCACTAGGTTTTAGTTCTCTGCTCATGGCCATGTATTTCTGCAATCTCTAATAGTAATGTCACATAGTCAGATTGCATTTTGGATGTTGGAGGACAATGAAAAAAATGAGAGAAGCATCACATTTTGGCTCAAAGGTGCTTTTTCAAAAGGCAGCCCGACTATTTTTTGAGAAAGAAGCCGTTTCTCTTCTCATCCAAGAAGCTTCATCAGTTGTGACTGGATGGTGAGGGAAATGGAAGGATAGGATGGAAGGATAGGATCCCCCCCACACACAGTCCAGTCACAACTGATGAAGCTTCTTGGGTGAGAAGCAAAAGGTCTTGTTTTTCTTTCTCAAAAAATAGTCCAGTTACTTTTTGAAAAAGCACCTTTGAGACAACTATGACCTGGATGATGAGAATCTCCACAGACATCGCACTTTGGCATTATTTGTTCCCTCAGACTTTGTTTATACTGTATATCAAGAGGGCTTTCATGAAGCTCCAGTAACATTCAATAGCAAAGATTTGTAAACATTTAGAAAAAAAAATCCTAAATGAGTAAATATTCATTCAGAGCATTTTATAACATGCAAGGTTATTGTTGCCCTAAGTAAGAAGCACAAGGACACAATTGAAAGACAATAAACACAATCATGTTTGTGATGGAGACAAAATGGGATCCATTTCATTACAATCACCTTAGCTAGGACCAATTGTCATCAAACCCCACTCCTCCAAGAACTAGTCCGTAATCCTTTTAGAGATTATTTAAATGATATGGCTTGCAAATCTTTCAGAAGTAAGCTATTTTAACTTTCTGTGTTCATTATGTAATTGTTCATACTACTATTTGCTTCCTTTTTCCTTTAGCATCATTTTCCTAGCCTGCATCTTCATTATAAGTAATAATTTTAAACATAACCCTCCCCAAGTAGTTTGATAGAAAGGAATTGTGTTGGTATTAAAATCAAGATTATCTCAACCAGAGTAGTTTTTGCTTAATCTTTGATTGATGGTTTTGTGCCCAGTGAAGATTTCCCACTTAGCATTTCTCTCTCTCTCTTTTTGCAGTGCCAGGTGGCTGGGAAACACATTACAACTGTTGTTCAGGAGCCGTGGGTTCACTCGGATGCCAAATTGCAAAAGTATGTAACCATGTTAGGTCAAACCATGAAGTACAAGGTAAAGTGGACCACCTTCTCTCTGAGTATAGCCACCGCTTTGCCACTTTGATCTCTGTTTCATAGAAGACGCTTTGGAGATGCTTTTCAATCTTATTTTGGCTTGAAAAAAAAACATGGCTCCTTCTATCAGCCATTCTCTGTAGTAATAGGACAAAATATTTAATTTATTATTAAATTTGTGATAGCGGCCTAATGCATTAGAGCAAGGATGTTCGGCCTTGGCAATTTTGAAGATTTTGTGGATTCAACTCCCAGAATTCCTCAGCCAGCATGGGAGTTGAAGTCCACAAGTCTTAAAGTTGCCAAGGTTAGGTACCCCTGCATCAGACTTTGGATGGCCTAGAACAGGAATGTCAAACTGCCAGCCCGCGGGCCGGATGCATCATAGCGAAACTGTGCCCGTCCCATTGCCGGCAATGGCAAAAAAAGTCACAACACGTCACGTGACGTTGCGAGTTTGACACCCCTGGCCTAGAAAATCCAGCAAACAGTAAAAACACACACCCAAAGAAGCAGCCCAAACTAAGACTATCAGAATGTTAATGGATGCAACGGGACCCCACAAATACATCAATGCGGACATTAAATCCAGGCCCATGAACAAATGCAGGTTTTAAGGGCTTTCCAGAACCCCAGGAGAGGGAGTGCCATTTGCATCTCACAGGGAATGCTGCTCCATAGGCAGAGACAGAGAAGACCCACTCCCTCAGTCCCACAAGATGGCAGCATTTAATAGAGAGGAGCTGTTCAAACATACTGGATTGGCAGAAACAAATGGAAATATGCAGTCTCTCAGAAAACGAGGCTCTATGCCAGTGTTTCTCAACCTTGACAATTTTAAGGCATGTGGACTTCAACTCCCAGAATTCCACAGCCAGCAATGCTGGCTATGGAATTCTGGGAGTTGAAGTCCACATGCCTTAAAATTGTCACGGTTGAGAAACACTGCTCTATGCCATGAAGCACATGGGCCATTATATCAAAAATATTTCCTCTTCTTCTACCACAAGTGTTAATTTCATCCAATTAGTCATTGTGACTTGTTAATCTTCAGCAGACTGATCACCCATGAATTTTCTGTAAGAGCTTGAGATGGAAGCTTAGAACGGGGCCCTGGCTACTGAGGACAATGCTGCAGTCTCAATCAAGTTAACACTTTCCCCAAATAGAAGGACGGAGATCAAAGAATCACAGAATGTAAGGTCTGGAAGGGATCTTTGAGGTCATCTAATCCAACCTTGTGCTCAGCGCAAGAGTCCACTATTGTAGTATCTCCAACAGATACTCCATTCAGCTTCTGTTCAGACACCTCCAGTGAAAGCTGCTCCTGAGGCAGTCTGTTCTATGGTGGAACAGCTTTTGGCCTTTGGGAAATTTGCTTGATGGCCAACCCAAATCAACTTTCTAGTTATTTTAAATCCGTGGTTTCTTGTCTTTTTTTCCTGGATCAGTGTTACCCCATCTTCTACACAACAGCCTTTGAGATGCTTGAAGACAGCTATCACATCTTTGTGTATTTCCCCCCCCCCCCCCGCCTTTCTAGACAACGCATACCCAATATAGCTCCTCAGAAGTTTTTTTTTCTTCCAGGGCTGGTATCATCTAAGTCAGTGTTTCTCAACCTTGACAATTTTAAGGCATGTGGACTTCAACTCCCAGAATTCCACAGCCAGCATTGCTGGCTGTGGAATTCTGGGAGTTGAAGTCCACATGCCTTAAAATTGTCAAGGTTGAGAAACACTGATCTAAGTTCTCCACTGAACATATTCCAGTTTAACAAAGCCCTTCCTAAAAATATCAACCTGGTGTTCTAAGTATGATCTAAACAAAAAATTATCTTGATCTTAATATTAGGCTTTGGTTGACCCAGCCTAGGACTGTGTGTACTTTTTTTCAGCTGGATCATGCTGTTAGCACGTGTTTGACCCACCACTACCACCACCCTATCCCAAAGCTATAATTCAGGGTATATCGTAATTACATAGTAACCCTGGTCACAGTATGAAGACATCAACAGGGCTTTCCTTGACAGAGAATAAGGGAAACTGATGGTAGGAGAAGGAAGTAACAGGCCCGAGGCTACTGCATTCCTTGAGGAAATGGGCTTCTCCACCATCTGTGAGAGAGACTGTGGCTCAGTGCATTTAGAGCAGGGCTTTTCAACCTTTTCACCCACTGTACCACTTTTAGGATATGGCAGTATCCGGGTACCACCAGTTGCCTAGCAAGGTGTCAAAAACTTGGTGACCAGGAAAAAAGTGATAAAGTACAGGTAGTCCTCAACTTACAATAGTTCGCTTAGTGACTGTTCGAAGTTACAATGGCATTGAAAAAAGTGCCCCCCAAGGCACAGCCGAGCAAGACATCTGCCGTGCTCTTCCTCCTGTCCGAGGTTTTCATTGTTGTGAGCATTTCTGTTGAGGATTGGCAGCGGGGGTGGGGTGGGGGGTGTTTGGTTTTTCTTCCCCCCATCTGCTGGGTAGTTGCATCAGGTTTTGGTCACTTCACATGACCCTGGGACACTGTGACCGTCATAAATATGAATCAGTTGCCAAGCATCTGAATGTAAATCACAAGACCCTGGAGAGGCTGCAACATTCCAGCTGATCGGTGCTTCTTCTGGGCTCAGCAGAAGCGCCAGGATCAGCGCCGAGCTCCAGCTGGAGCCTGGTGCTGATCCTGGCGCTTCCACTGAGCCCTGATAGCCCTGCAGCTCCAGCCATCTCTCGCTCAGGCTTGTGCGGTGCTGCCACCGGTTCAGTTCATTCCCTTCCCCTACTACCATTTTTCTAGGGTGCTCACGTACCACCTGCCAGGTTCCAATGTACCACAGGTGCTACCCGTACCACTGGTTGAAAAGCCCTGATTTAGAGGAATATAGAAATAGAGCTGTGAGGAAACTAAAGGGGATCAGATCTTTTTGCTCTCCAGAGATTTTAGTTCACACCTCTCTAGGAACGTGTAGAATGTTTTGTGCTCAGAACTGACACTCCTGGGTGCTGTCTTGATACATCCCCATTGTCAAGATAGCCTTTTCCACCTTAAAGATGATGGAATATTGGGCCTACTGTCAAGGTTCTACATTATATGTGAAGTACATCCTGTTCTCCCCCGAGACATCACAAGTTTTGCTCTTTGAAAAGATTACCGTCCAGATACACTTGTTATTTTCTGTGTTGTTCTCTCGGATGTTCTTGAGAACTTCTGTCAGTTTTTTTTAAATTCTGTAACAAAGTGTTCTCTTTCATTCTTCTAATTGTTATTGATCTTTTGATTCTGTGTTATGGAGCAAGTCAGTTTTCAGTCTTCTCTCCATCCACCATAAAAAAAAGGAACCTTTACTTCCCATATTGTGTTTACTCAGGTTGGCATTTTGCAAGACCACCAGTCTGCTAACTAAAAGTGGGCAAGATTGGAGACCTCCCGATCCTTTCTCCAGGGATAGCTTTTTAACACTTCTTTAATTCTTCCCCCACTCTCACCTTAAGCAACATGTCCATGATGGCCGGAAGGAAAGTCTGGAAGGTTTTGTGAAGACATTTGAAAAGTTGCCACGTGCAGGTGCGCATCCTGGCATCTACGCCTTGGACTGTGAAATGGTAGGTTGGCTATGCGTATAGAATAATGTTAAGGATTTCATATTTCATCAGGAATGTGTATTTAAATGTTGTGCCCCAACAGTCCAGTTGTCAACGCTGCTAATATTGAATATTCTTGCTATGACAAAATATGCAGAACTGTCTGGTACTTTTAGAGTTAATTCAGATGAGAAAGAGGGAGGAGAGAAAAGCCCACCTTCAAACTAATTGGAGAACATAAATCATGACAGCAAAATAAGGGAGGGGAAATGCTAGCAAAAATAACTGCTCGGGGTGGAGATTTCAGATCTTAGCATCCATGCCGTGCCGACATTTTGTCACATGAATAAAAAGACTTTTTAGGATAAAATGCCTGGAAGTTCTTCGAAGTGTTTCATTAGTCGGAACCCTGACACCAGTATATTTGAATGGAAACAACTTTGATACCACTATGCATGCTTAGTGAAGAGTTTGGGGTAACATAGAAAGGGTTTTCTAAGTAAAACAAGGCTGTTGAGATTCAAGAGGAGGCCATCAGCAAGGACATAAACCAGGATGTGGTTAAAGAAGCCAGGATGGTGGCCACAATGGCCCACGTGTTTTTTTGTTTGCATTGTAGAAGTAGAAAATAAAAACTCAACTGAAAAAAATGGTGGGAAGGCAGTTCCAGAAGAAAACAGTTAGCAAGACTGATCGTGCTCAGAGTCCACAAAATGTTGCCTGCCTCGAGTTCAAGGAAAGATTTCAGGGGAGATGGAATACACTGGTGCATTCTGGAAGAGGGAAGAATCTAGAAGCCTGAACCAAAATTTCATCACACTTCCATAATTTGTGTGTTTGCAGAATTGAACTTTTTTAAAATTCTAGTTTGAGCATCCTTGAGAAGGGGCTCAGGCACAGATGTACCTGCTACGTCCCTTCCCCAAGCTGGTGCTCTTTAGGTTTGTTGAAGCCGCATCCCTTAGCATTCCCATCAGTCTAGCTCTGCTGGTCGGAATTTTGGGAGTTGCAGAGTCCATAGGTCTGGAGAACATCTGGTGAGGGCGGGCTATCAGAGCAGAGGGATCTAGGACTGGACTTAACCCTAGCTGAGAACGTTACTGCAGAGATAAAAGATAGAGTGGAAGGTACCAGTTACAATTTCTGAACTCCTCAGAAAGAAGGCAGAATAGAAATGTGGTAAAATAAGGCATACCGAGTCCCACACCTAAATTACTGGAAACATTTCCGAATCATTTTTTTCGCCTGATTCCTTTTCACATCTTTCCGTTTGATTGCAAAATTGGCTGAGGTCTGATGAATGGCTATTGTTGTCTAACAGCTGGTGGGAACCTTTCCTAAAACGTGCTTTCTTTGTGTCTCTTGTATCTTGTCTTCTGCAGTGTTACACGAAGCAGGGTTTAGAGCTGACGCGCGTCACTGTGATCAACTCAGACCTGAAAGTAATCTACGATACCTTTGTCAAACCAGACTCCAAAGTTGTGGATTACAACACTCGGTGAGGGCCCCACAAATTGTGAAAATGCATGAGGAACATAAACAAAAGTCTGCGCATTTGGTGACAGCAGTTGAGTGGCCAGGGTATCTGCTAGGCATCTGGACCTTTAGAGTTGCCTGCTGAAATGCTAGAAAGAAAGCCGCACGAAGGAAGCTAGGCTGGTCTAACTTCCTCCGTGCCGCTTTCTTTTCAGAGTTTCAGCTGGTGATCTTTATTTTTGAATTTCAGATTCATTGCCTTGCTCTCTACTTGTCTTGGTTTGTGAATCAGAAAAATTAATTCAGAAGATTTGCACTCCCAAACTGTTGATCTGTCTAGATCACATTGCCCCAAGAAACGAGCTGAGTGTTTTTCCTATGGAGGAACCTGCTTTTCGTGTTTCTTTCTGGGTTATTGCTCTGAACTTTGTTCTTTCCAATAAGACAGGGCCGGGAGCACTTTTTCTGGCGATATTTACAAACGTGTAATATTGAGGAGATGTCAAGAGGGCCATGTGGCACATGTGGGTAGCGCTGGCTTTGAAGGGGGAAGGTTGAATTTGTGTTGTATCTACATTCCTGCCCATATTACAGTTTTTATCTATTTCCCAGTACAAAATGGTGGGGAGGCATGCCTTCTGTTTTTAGCCATCATCGTCGGAGTGCTGCCAAAAAGAAACCAGGGTCCATTTTGCTCAAGAGATTTTGTGACAAGAAAAGGGAGGAGGTTCTCTGAGCAGGAGTTAGCCTACAATTGCACCCGTGACGGGTGGTAACCATATGTCTGAAAAGCAGCAGAATTAAAACAAAAAAAAAACAACAACTGATGATACCAACCTTTCCTTGGCAGGTTTTCAGGTGTGACAGAGGCAGATCTGGAGAACGCGTCAATAACTCTTCGGGATGTCCAGGCGGTTCTCTTGAGTATGTTCAGCACAGAAACTATCCTGATAGGCCACAGTTTAGAAAGCGACTTGTTTGCACTAAAGGTAAATGTTGCGTGGAAACACACACACGTTTTACATACACCCTTCCCCTGACATGGTGGCCATAGCTAGTTGATGGGTAAATCCCCCTTCGAATCCATTGCCTTCTCTGGCCTATCTTTTGAGTTGCACTTCCTTGAAACATACACCCTTGCATTGAAGCACTTTTAATTAAAAGTCCAAAAGGAAAGGAAGAATATACAGAAGAATCAAATAAATATTCTCCTTCCTTCCCTTACTAGCTTATCCACTCTATGGTGGTAGACACAGCTGTCGTCTTCCCTCACCGCCTGGGTTTGCCTTACAAGCGGGCATTGCGTACGTTGATGGCGGATTACCTCAAGCGCATCATCCAGGATAGCGGTAAGACTTTGGGGCAAAAATGAGGACTCAGATTGTTGGGGGGGGGCAATATGCTGACTCTGTAAACCGCTTAGAGACAGCTGTAAAGCACTGTGAAGCGGTATATAAGTCTACCTGTTATTACTATTGCTATTTATGGTCATTTGCAGTGTCTCGCGATCACCTGACTGCAACTTAAAATATTTTTTTTACTGGAAACCGGTGTTTGTTTCCACTTTCCAGCAAAAAAAATGCCCATTGTGGATAATGAATTTGCTTAATGGTCACTGTGTTCTCTTAACCACCATGTTGTTCACTTAAACAGTGATTCACTCAACGACCACTGCAATAAAATTTGCTGTCTTTTGAAAAACAACATTTTTTAAAAATCTACGTAATATATTAGTCTTCTTAACTTGGATACAATTGGGCCCCTTAGTGTAATAGCTAATTTCCCCTCCCTCCCATATGGCAGAGCGCTTAACTCCTCTCCTTTTAGAAAAGTTGTTAAAATCTGTCCCCTGCCCCCCCCCCCAAGGTATTTGAGTCCCGTTGAACAGAGTTCCCTTTTGCTTCTTTTATTATCGTATTTGGTGCAGCTTTATATATTGGGTATGCTTGTTAATGTTATTGTCATGGTTCCGACAGATGAAACTCTTCAAAGAACTTTGAGGCATTGTTTACCTTAAAGAATTTTTATTTGAGCAGCATAGCTTCCGCACGTACATAGTCAAAGCCAAAATCTGACTTCCCCTTCCTTCAGCACATAGATTAAAGCACAATTCCCTCCTACAACTAACAGTCATAAATCACATTCTCCAATTAATTTGAAATGCTGGCTTTCCGCCCGGTTTTTTTTCCTCCTGCCATGCCTTATCATCTCTTATTACAATATTGTATGTCTAACTAACTCCCATCACATTCCTCCCCTCCCCCCAGTATCATCTAATTCTAAGAGTAAAGCATAATAAAGAAAAAGGCTGCATCTCCATATGTTGTCAAAACAAGAACCTCCAATGTTAGCACCGTTGACAGTTATGTGTTTATTTTGGGGTTTTGCTTGTTTTTTACTCTATGCTACCCAGAGTCCCACCGTTCAGGTTAGGTGGGCCTATAAACCCATGACGTAAGTAAATGAATGGCTTCTTATTTTTCTGGCTGCTAACAGTGGAAGGTCACGACTCCAGTGAGGATGCCCGAGCCTGCATGGAGCTGATGATCTGGAAGATCAAGGAAGATGCCAAAGTGAAGCGATGATCCGCCTCCACGCTGCTGCTATTCTCCTTCGCATTTTTATCGCAGGGCAATAATAAAGCCTGCAGTGACACACCCGTAGCCAGCAGCAGACCCTTCCCAGACTTTCCCCCCTCTCGGCTCACAGGCGTCCCGAGGAATTGGGAGCAAGCAGCTCCTTCTGCTGGCAAAGTGACGGGGCCGTGTCTGCACGCCAGGCATTGTAGTCAAGTTGAAATACATTGTGACCCAAGAAAGTCAGCCATCCCTGTGGTGGGGAAGGGTTTGGAGACAGACTCATCATAGAAGATCGGAATAACTTCAAGAGGCACTGAGTTCCACTATTCCCTCTTCCCCTGTCCTATTTATGGGCTTTAAAAGCTAGCTTTAATTTACTTTTTTTTTTTTAATTTAATTTGGGGTCTTGCGATTGGCCTTGGGGCTACAGGAATGGCGGAGAAGGTGGTCATGGGACCCATGACTGTCAAGAAAGCAAGCCGAAGAGATGATGAAGGGATGCGGGCTTCAGTTTAGGGAGGGAAGCTAGGAGCAGAGTTGCACAGGTGGGAGGAACCTGGCTCAAAGAAGCTGTACCGAAACACAGGACCTGGAAAGGGATAGTTATGCACAGCAGAGGAGGTCATGGGCGGAAAAATAAAGCTATAGAAAGTCAGGGATTTCAGGCCTTGGGGTGTGACTCCAGCGCCGCTTTCCTGCTTCGGTCTTGACTATAAGAGACCAGAGACGCTCCCAAGTGACAAGCTGCTACCAAACTGCAGGAAACAATCCAGGTGGCTTTGGTCTGTGCTGCTGGTAGCATTTCTTTGAAACTACTGAGGGGGCAAAGCTGCCCACTGACCCTGTACCCCTCCCTGCTCAGGAGTTATTCAAACTAGCTGCTTCTGCCTTTGGCTTGGGGTAGGACTTAACAGCCTTTCTGGCTTGAAAGTTAGCTTCTGTTTTCTGCAGACAAGGAGAAAGAGGCAGGATCGTGTTTGGCACTGATCACATTTTCAAAGGGCTGTTACTCAAACGGGGAGGGAGAGGTGATGGGGAAAATTCATAACTTGCCCCCAAATTCTCCCTCTGGTTAAACTTGAAATATTTTGTAGTAGGGCCTTCCGGGGGCTTTTTTCATCTCCAATGGCTTTTTGTAATTGCCAGTTGAACAGTTGTGTATGAAGTCTCTCACTCTGGCCACTGAGTTGTTAAAATACAAGTATGTGGAATAAATTCTGTTGTCCTGCGGAGAGCTCTCACACCTGCCTCGCCTGTTTTCTCACAAATAACGGGGATGTGTGAGACGACCCTGCTAATACAGTGCGGACTTTTCTGTGCCTCACACCATTGGAAGCGGGGCCCCTCCCACCAGTTGTCTCTCTCCTCCCCCCACAGGTGGGCAACTCTGGTTGTGAAGAAAGAGTGCCCACAATTGACATTTCCACTAAACAATGGCTAGTAACATGGTTCCTTTGTTTTGTCAAAGGCCTTATCTTTTTATTCAACAGGCACCTAAGGAGCGTTCTTTCCTCACCTTGTTCCAAGACTTCAAAGCCCATGAGCCGTGGTGGTGCAGTGGTTAGAATGCAGTGGTGCAGACTACCTCTGCTGCCTGCCGGCTGCCTGCAGTTCAGCAGTTCGGTTCTCACCGGCTCAAGGTTGACTCAGCCTTCCATCCTTCCGAGGTCGGTAAAATGAGGACCCAGATTGTTGGGGGCAATAGGCTGACTCTGAAACCCGCTTAGAGAGGGCTGTAAAGCACTGTGAAGCGGTATATAAGTGCTGTTGCTATTGCTTGTGAAAGACATCCCTTACGTATTGTACAGTGTATGTTGGGTACCTATGTTGGCGGTCTAGTTAGGGATATTGGGTGCTGTGTGAGTAGCCAATTCTCAACAGTGACCAGTCTGTACTGGCCTCTAGAAGGGCTGTGTATTTTAGGCATGTCTGCACAAAGGCTCCTTTAGACCTTAGCTATCTATTTTTACATCATTCTAATCTCTTCTGATGTTGACAGTCAGTGAAGATGAGGTGCCTCACAGCAGTTAGGACCCAAACCATTGACCACCCTTCAGATTGGTGGTGTATGAATCCTGCCTGATGAAAGATGAGGAACTGTACATTTCTCTTTCGACAGCATTGTGCATTTTAAGCCCCAGGTGGGTTTGGAAAGCAAGAGGTGCATAAACCTGTCAAGACTTTTCCTGGGGAAAAAATAGGTAAGATTTCCCTTGCAGAATATATCACACTCTGAAGCCCAGTTGGGAGCATTTTAAAATGCTGGGAATTCATGTCCCTATTAGGCCTAGGCCAGTGTTTTTCCAATTTGGACGAATTTAAGACGTGTACTTCAACTCCCAGAATTACCCAGCTAGCCATGCTGGTGGGGAATTCTGGCAGTTGAAGTACACAAGTCTTAAAAGTCGCCAAGCTTGAACCACCCCCTTGGCCTAGGTAGTGCATCCTACCTTGGGATCTGGATGAACACTGCCAGAGTTCCCATAGAAATAGAGAGGCAGCGCAGCCAGCTAGTTAGCAAGAAGCATGTTTTATAGATGTGACAGATAAGTAAATACGACAAATACATGGGCAAAGCAGAATATTAATAATCCTGGCTTTGGTACTTTAAAAGATGGTGGGGTGGAATCCATCTTCTTGCTCAGATATGCATGTGTTTATTTAGCATTAAGAGTAAAAGTGATGGTTTCAGGAAAGGAAGATTCTTGGGGTGAGCGGACGATCTGTTTAACCAAAGGAATGTATTTGCACTACAAGCTTGTACCAGGATTAATACTGATTAATCCATCATTATTAGAGAGCTCAGATGCTCCCTAACCTCCAAGAATAAAAGTTCCCTAGACACCAACATGATGGTTAATCTCCTCCCCCCCCCCCCCCCCCCCCCCC
>NW_015386393.1:5186096-5204347 GCF_001527695.2 Protobothrops mucrosquamatus
TAATAAAACTTGTAGACTTTGTATACGTTTAACTGTATACCTGTTAATACTGTTTTGTAATTTTTTTTAATAAAGCAAAATGTGACATCCCTACGTAGCGTGATTGTAGGGGTGGAGGGCTTTATATATTGCATTCAGAAAGTATTCAGGCCCCGCCCCCTTCACTTTTGTCAATTTTGTTATGCTGCAGCCTGATTCTACAGTTGTTGAAATTCATTTTTTTTCCTCATTGATCTACACCAGGGGTTCCCAACCCTGGGGGTGCGAGACGATATTCCAGGGGGTGCGAAAATTTGGGTTTTCAAAATTATAGGGCATATGCATAATTCGTTACCGTTATTTTGAACTTTTGTAAGGGGTGCAAGAATATATCAGAAGCGTTCTAGGAGTGCGGGGTATAGAAAAGGTTGGGAACCACTAATCTACACTCAGTACCCCATAATGACAAAGTGAAAAGAGAATTATAGAAATGTCTATAAATGTAAAAAGAAAAAAACATGTATCACGTTGGCGTAAGTTTTCAGACCCTTTGCAACAACACTTGAAATTTAGCTCAGGTGCCTCCCATTTCTCTTGATTATTGCTGACATGTTTCTATACCTTGATTGGAGTCAACCTGTGGTAAATTAAATTGATTGGACATGATTTGGAAAGGCACACACCCCTGTATAGAATACCTCGCAGCAGACAACATACTGTAGCAGAGCAAAGCCACGAGGTCAAAGGAACTGCCTGCAGAGCTCAGAGACAGGATTATTGCAAGGAACAGATCTGGGGAAAGTTACAATAAAATTTCTGCTGCGCTGAAGGTTGCTAAGAGCACAGTGGCCTCCATAATTCTCAAATGGAGGAAGTTTGGCACAACCAGGACTGTTCCAAGAGCTGGTCGCCCAATCAAACTGAGCAATTGGGAGAAGGGCCTTAGTAAGAGAGATGACCAAGAATCTGATGGTCACTCTGACCAAGCTCCAGAGATCCTGTGCGGAAGTGGGACAGAGTTCCAGCAGGACAACTTATCACTGCAGCCTTCCACAATCTGAGCTTTATTTTCTGGTCGGATAAAACCAAGAATGAACTGTCTGGTCTCAATTCCAAACATGGATGGAGGAAACCAAGCACTACTCATCACCTGCCCAATAGCATCCCAACAGTGAAGTCTGGTGGCAGCCTCACGCTGGGGGGTGTTTTTCAGCAACAGGGACTGGGAGATTGGTCAGGGTTGAGGGAAAGCTGAATGGAGCAAAGTACAGGGATATCCTCAATGAAAATCTATTCCTCAGTGCTTAGGACCTCAGACTGGGCTGAAGGTTCATTTTCCAACATGACAACGATCCTAAGCACACAGCCAAGGCAACACAGGAGTGGCTTAGGGACAACTCTGTAAATGTCCTAGAGTGGCCCAGCCAGAACCCTGATTTGAATCCTATTGAACATCTCTGGAGGGACCTGAAAATGGCTGTCCACCGACATTCGCCATCCAACCTGACTGAGCTTGAGAGGATTTGCAAGGAAGAATTTCAGAAAATCTCCCAATCCAGATGTGCAAAGCTTGTCGCGTCCTACCCCAAAAGACGCGAGGCTGTAATTGCTGCCAAAGGTGCTTCAACAAAGTACTGAGTGAAGGGTCTGAATACTTAGCCAATGTGATATTTCGGTTTTTTTCTTTTTAATAAATTTACAGACGTTTCTAAAATTCTGTTTTCACTTTGTCATTATGGGGTACTGAGTGTAGATTAAGGAGAAAAAAAATGAATTTCAATAACTGTAGAATGAGGCTGCAGCATAACAAAATTGACAAAAGTGAAGGGGGTCTGAATACTTTCCGAATGCACTGTATATATATATACATATATATACATATATGTATACACACACATACACTATATATAGCAAACGGATAGATTTGTTTATCTTTGGAGAATATTTGTTAAAGAAAATAGATTTGAGAAATATTAAGGTGTGCAAATATAGATAGAAAGGCAGCCATGAATGTTGAAAGAAGCAAAACTAGCTGTGTGCATGAATACGTTTCTGTGCACCTGGTTATATGAAAATGAGAATTGGGGACATCAGAGAAACAGAAAAGCTGAATGCATTGAAAAGTGGATCTGGAAGAAGTGCAGTGTGGTAAAACGAGAGAGGATCAGCGCTGAAGAGGTGCTGAATGATTGTGCATTGAATAGAAAAGCGCTTGGCCAGCATGAAGGAGACACCTTGAGGTTCTTTGATCATATTGAGAGAATAAATGAATTTTTAACTCAAAACACAAGTGTGAAGAAAGAGTGAATTGGTAGAGGGGTGTGGGAAGATGGAGGAAGTTGTGATTGGATGGAATTGATAAAATATTTTGTTATTCCATTCAACCACAAACTTCTCCCATCTTCTGTCAAGATGAGAAGTTTAGTGCAGGGCTTTTCAACCTTTTCACCAATTGTACCATTTTTAGGATATGGCAATATCCGAGTACCACCAGTCACCTAGCAAGGTGTCAAAAACTTGATGACCAAAAAAAAAAAAGGGAAAAAGTGATAAAAGTACAGGTAGTCCTTGACTTACAACAGTTTGCTTAGTGACTGTTCAAAGTTACAATGGTACTGGAAAAAGTGCCCCCCAAGCCACAGCCAAGCAAGACACCTGCCTGCCCGCCTGGTGGCGCTCTTCCTCCTGTCCGAGGTTTTCATTGTTGTGAGCATTTCTGTTGAGGATTGGCAGCAGGGTGGGGTGGGGGGTGTTTGGTTTTTATTCCCCCCCGTCTGCTGGGTGGTTGCAGCAGGTTTTGGTCACTTCACATGACCCTGGGACACTGTGACCGTCATAAATACGAATCGGTTGCCAAGCATCTGAATGTAAATCACAAGACCCTGGAGATGCTGCAACATTCCAGCTGATGGGCACTTCTTCAGGGCTCAGCAAAAGCACCAGGATCAGTGCTGCTTTCCAGCTGATGGACGCTTCAGGGCTCAGCAGAAGCACCAGGATCAGCGCCCAGCTCCAGCTGGAGCCTGGTGCTGATCCTGGCGCTTCCGCTGAGCCCTGACAGCCCTGCAGCTCCAGCCATCTCTCGCTCAGGCTTATGCGGTGCTGCCACCGGTTCAGCTCATTCCCCTCCCCCGCTACCACTTTTCTAGGATGGTTGTGTACCACCTGCCAGGTGCCAATGTACCACAGGTGGTACCCGTACCACTGGTTGAAAAGCCCTGGTTTAGTGAACAAATGGCAATGAAGTTGTGAGAACAAAGATATTTGGACATACATAGGTAGTCCTCAACTTAAAACTATTTGATTAGTGACTGTTCAAAGTTACAGCGGCACTGAAGGAAATGACTTATGACTGTTCTTCACACTTATCTCCGTTGCAGCATCCCCACGGTCACGTGATCAAAATTTGGATGCTTGGCAACTGGTTCATATTTACGACGGTTGCAGTGTCCCGGGGTCATGTGATCACTTTTTACGACCAACTGACAAGCAAAGTCTATGGAGAAACCAGATTCATTTAACAAGCGTGTTACTAACTTAGCAACTGCAGCAATTCATTTAACAATTATGACACTAACGGTCCTAAAATGGGGCAAAACTCACTTAACAACTGCATCACTCAGTAACAGAAATTTGGGGTTCAATTGTCATAAGTCAAGGACTCCCTGTAGTGAATGGTGTTGCTTTCTTTTCTGTTACTTTCTGCCTTTAGGATTATGATGATTTTTTTTTTTTTTTTGCTTACTACTCTTTTTTTCTGAGTGGGACTGTGTCGCATGTGAGGGATTCTCCATTTCACCCAGGTTTGGGGAAAACATGGTTATAATGACACCTAGCTTTATGTCTATGAAGATTCTCAGCTATCCAGGTCATGGTTGTCCCAAAGGTGCTTTTTTTCAGGAGGCAACTGGACTTTCTAGTTTTGGGACAACCATGACATGGATGACTGAGAATCTTCACAGACATTTAGCTATGCCAGGGGTAGGGAACCTTGGCTCTTTTATGACTCGTGGACTTCAACTCCCAGAATTCCTGAGCCAGCCATGCTGAGGGGAAAGGGAGAGGTTTCCAAGCTAAGCCATGCTGGCTCAGGAATTCTGGGAGTTGAAGTCCACGAGTCATAAAAGAGCCAAGGTTGCCTACCCCTGAGCTATGCACTTTGGGATAAACACCCTTGGAATGGTGTGGGAGTATGCACGGATTTCCAAACATTGCAGACTACAGGAACCATTTGCGCTTCAGTTTGAGAGGCAGGCAACACAGACTCGTCCCCAACAGCCTGCACCTGTCTTCAACAGTGAAGGGACACAGGGCAGAAAACATCCTGCAGCCAAGAAGGCTCCACACACATTTGCCCTACTCAGGTGACCCTAAGGACACAGGTAAGCCTCCAAATGGCCTCAACAGCTCTCTAAAACAGGGGTCTTCAAACTTGGCCCTTTTATGACTTGTGGACTTCAACTCCCAGAAAGTCTTAGAATTATGTAAGTCATGGAAAGGATGAGGATTGACCTGCCCACTTCTGGTAGACCATTTAGGGCAGAGGCGTCCAATTCCCAGGCATGCTGACTGAGGAATTCTGGGAGTTGAAGTCCATGAGTCATAAAAGGGCTGAGTTTGAAGACCCCTGTCTGCAAGGAATATAAATCCTTCCATTCCCCACCATCCAGTCAGAGCCGAAGAAGCTTCTTGGATGAGAAGCAAAACATCTTCAAGAAAGTCCAGTTGCCTCCTGAAAAAAAAGCACCTTTGAGAATGACACTTAACATTTGAAGTACAGGTAGTCCTCGACTTATAACAGTTCATTTAGTGACCGTTCAAAGTTACACCTTTAAAGCGCTCCATGGCATAGGACCTGGCTATCTCCGAGACCGCCTTCTGCCACAGATTCCCTCCCATAGACCGGTACGCTCCCACAGAGTGGGTCTCCTCAGGGTGCCGTCGGCCAAGCAATGTCGGCTGGCGACCCCCAGGGGGAGGGCCTTCTCTGTGGGTGCCCCTGCCCTCTGGAACGAACTACCCCCCGAGATCCGGATTATTCCGGATCTCCTTACTTTCCGCCGCGCCCTCAAGACATGGCTTTTCCAACAAGCGGGCCTGGCCTAGGGAGGATTTTTAAATTGGGTTTTTTAGAAATTTTAATTATCACAACACAAAAATTTTGGTTTTAATTTGGTTTTATTCGGTGGGGTGTGTGGGGTTTTCTTTGTTTTAATAATGTTGTGAGCCGCCCTGAGTCCTTCGGGAGAAGGGCGGGATACAAATTAGAATAATAAATAATAAATAAATAAATAAATACAACGGCACTGAAAAATGTGACTTATGACTTTGTCACAGTTACAACCTTCGCAGCATCCCCATGATCATGTGATCAAAATTCAGATGCTTCGTGTCACAGTTACAACCTTCGCAGCATCCCCATGATCATGTCATCAAAATTCAGATGCTTGGCAACTGGTTCATACTTATGACCGTTGCTGTGTCCCAAGGTCATGCGATCCCCTTTTGTAAGCAGAGTCAATGGGGAAGTCGGATGCACTTAACAACCTTATTACTAACTTATCAACTACTGATTTACTGAACAACTGTGGCAAGAAAGGTCATAAAATGGGGCAAAACTCACTTCATAAATGTCTCACTTAACAACAGAAATTTTGGGCTCAATTGTGGTCATAAGTCGAGGACTATCTGTACCTGAACATTTAAGACAGGGGTCCTCAAACTTGGCCACTTTAAGACTTGTGGGCTTCAACTCCCAGAATTCCCCAGCCAGCCATGGCTGGCTGGGGAATTCTGGGAGTTGAAGTCCACAAGTCTTAAAGTGGCCAAGTTTGAGGACCTCTGATTTAAGAGAAGAATCTTCTCTCCATTCACACCGAGGTCTCGGATGAGAGGTTGAAAGAGTCTCTTAATGCAGCAGCCTGGGAGATAAATTGGGTTTGAATGTGAAAGCAATCCAGTTGTTGATGTTTCTGTAATGTTCTCCTATCCTCTTCCAGTACATCTTTTTAAAATAAACTTTGGGATGATCTTGCTTTCTATTGGCAAGATGTATTTGGGAGATGTATGTATGTGCTTTAAATGGCTTACACAACTGTTGCATTGGGTTTCCCATTTAACAGCAAAAGGAAACTGCACCACATTTTTCAGCTCTGGTGCTGGTAAAATCTGGCAGTGCCTGTCTCTAAATAATAAACATGATCTCTGTTACTTCCAAATACAAGGTCTGTCTGTTCCTGCAGCATTTGCAAGCCCACCTGCCCAATTTCTCCTCTGGGGCTGGTCCTGCTGGCATTCCTGATTGTTCTAGTAAAACAATTCTACGGGATTAAATCTCACGATCCGTTGAATGTGGGCTTGAGAAGCAACTAGGAACTGTAATTCTTACTGGTAATGAGTCTTTTATTGATGCATTATATCCCAACATATCACAGAAAATACATCTCTGCTGTAAGAGCACATGCAGGTTTGATCTCAAAGTAGAGATAGAATCAAGATCACGCAAAGTATTAGTACCGCTTTATAAAGCTCTAGTAAGTCCACACCTCAAATACTGCAGCCAATTTTGGTCACCATATCACAAAAAAGATGTTGAGAGTTTGGAAAAAATTCAGAGAAGAGCAATAAGATGATCAAAAGCCTGGAGACCAAAACATAAGAAGAACGGCTGCGGGACCTGGGTTTGGCTAGTCTAAAGAAAAGAAGAAATAGGGGAGACATGATAGCAGTATTTCAGTATCTGAGGGGCTGCCACAAGGCAGAAGGGGTCAGGTTGTTCACCAGAGGACCAGAGGGAAGGATGAGAAACAATGGTTGGAAACTGATCAAAGAGAGAAGCAACCTGGAATTAAGGAGAAAGTTCCTGACAGTGAGGACAATCAACCAGTGGAACAGCTTACCCCCAGAAATTGTGGGCACTCCATCACTGGAGATTTTCAAGAAGAGACTGGACAATCACCTGTCTGAGATGGTATTGGTTCTCCTGCTTGAGTAGGGGGCTGTAGTAGAAGACCTCCAAGATCCCTTCCAGCTTCTATTCTGTTCTGTTCTGTTCTGTTCTGTTCTATTCTATTGAGTATTATTGGCTTCTGACAATGTTGCAACAAACAAGAAATGGAGTGTGTCTAATAATCCTGCTGGGCCAAACCAAAAAGCTGTTGAATTTAGCATTCTGCGGATTCTCACAGAGTCTAATTAGCTGTACTCAGGAAGGTCCTTAGCTACTGGTATGTAAAATAATCTGTCTACGATTCTAGCGGTTGAATGATTGGAAAGAACCAGCAAAATTATCCATTAGCAATCCATTAGGGTGGCTATTGCCATATTTAGTAGCTGGTGAATTCAAACACTTTGACAATGCTAGTGTTTATACAATGAACTGATCAGCTGATCAGTGCTTTTTTATTTATATTTGTTCATCAAATTTAGACACTGTCCCTCTCACTGTCCCAGTGGGCCATTTACAGATACAAACTGTAAAATCATATGAAAAAGACAGAATGAAAAACTGAATTAAAACGAAGTGCAGAATAAAATAAGAATAGGCAAGTTGAAAGCTGGAGAGAGCACCCTCAAGCCACCAAGGTTTGTATGCCAGGTTTGTGTGCCATTTCTCGGTTCTCACACTAGTTCACGCTTTTACTTGCTTCTGAACCATAAACTTACCATTTACTTATTTATTTATTCCACCTTTATTATTGTTTTCAAAAATAAGGCAGTGATCATATCTAATTCTCCTTCCTCCTAGTTTCCCCACCTCACTCTAGCAACCTAGAACTAAGGAGAAATTTCCTGACAGTTAGAACAATTAACTAGTGGAACAACCTGCCACCAGAAGCGGTGAATGCTCCAACACTGGAGGTTTTTAAGAAGAGACTGGACAACTATTTGTCCGAAATGGTATAGGATTTCCTGCCTGAGCACCTCCAAGCTCCCTTCCAACATTATTATTATTATTATTATTATTATTATTATTATTATTACTATTATTATTATTATTACTATTATTACTACTACTATTACTACTACTACTATTATTACTATTACTATTATTACTATTATTACTATTACTATTACTACTATTATTATTATTATTAGTAGTAGTAGTAGTAGTAGTAGTAGTAGTATCTCCTGGGTTCTGGTATGTGTTGATGTGAGGGGTGGGATTGCCTCTATACACTCTGTCTATAGCAGACATGTCAAACACAAGGCCTGGGGGCCGGATGCGGCCCACGAAGTGGTTTCATGTGGCCCGCAAAGCCATCCTGGAAACAGTGAGGGAACGGCCCCCGCTGCCTTGGCCCTGGCTCAGGCCAGCCAGGAGCCAATGTACAATTTTCTGGTGGCCATCTATGCTGAAACGCATTCAGTCTTAGCTCCACAAGGCTGTCTAGAAACAGCGAGGAACCAGCCCCTGCCGTGTCAGCCCGGCCCCCTGGGTGCCTGCTGGGGAGGTGTCACCCTTTGTGAGGAATGAAGAAATAGACCATGCCTTGGCGCTTGCCCCGGTCCCACCCCCTTCTGCCAGAGACCCTCAGATCTGTCCCACTCCTGCCCAGGCCCCCACAGGCACCCTTGACGCGAACGATGTAGAGCTGGCCATGCCCACCCAGTAGGCCACACCCACTCCATCCATGCCCACCCAGCANCGATGTAGAGCTGGCCATGCCCACCCAGTAGGCCACACCCACTCCATCCATGCCCACCCAGTAGGCTGCCCCCCCTGGCCACACCCACCTGCCCCCCCCCCGAGGGCAACCCCAATGCTGATGCGGCCCTCAATGAAATTGAGTTTGACACCCCTGGTCTATAGTGTTCATCCTGCTTCCCTAATTGCCATGAAGCTAACATGCAGGCTGGTGTGCTGCTTTGGTGACAGTTGTTGCCTGCGCTGACTTTGTGGGGGAAGGTCAGAGGTGAGGCAACCCTCCTTGACCCTCACAATGAAGAAGCTGTTGCTTTAACTTGCATTAATGTGTGGGTTTTTTTGGTCCAAGTGCCTTCTTGGTTCTCTGCAGGGGTCAGGGCCTGATTGCCCTCCTGCCCCCAAATCTTATTGTCCTGGTTATTGATCAAGGTGCTGAGCTTCATTCGGGACAAATTTGGGAAGGGTGAAGGATGCGTGACTGTTAAGTGTCCTGCTGAGCTATTGACAGATGTGTCAGATGCAATTTGTACCTTGTGACGTCCATGATGTTGCTAGGCCTTGTCCCAGAGTGAAAAGCTTACTACTGGGTAGACAGAGGGTGCTTATTTTATCCACAGTGTATATTGTTCCACCTCGCCTCCACAAACTTGCAAGAGGCTGTCACGGAATTATCAAGAAAGATTAGCCCCAAGTTTCCAGTCTTCATGGTTGCGTTAAAGTTTGGTTTCAGTCACTCTCATCAGGCAAACTGAATCCTTGGACTTGCGTTGTGAAAGCTTCCTATTCTGGTTATGTTTACTTCTCTTCTGTCATGTTCTCATCTTACGGTAAACAATAAAAAAAAATGTTCTGGTTATACAGTCAAAAGATGGAAGGTGGGCGGGCAAGATAATCCTGCCATTTGTCTATATCAGGTTTGATCGGCAAACTCAATTACCGTTTGTGAACCCTTTTGGAGTGTCAATATCTCTGCATAAATATGATCTAAAACGTGATCTGTTCTCTATACAAGTCCTAAAACTAGATGAAGAACCCAGTTAAATGAGTCACAAAGATTATATTATTTATTGAGGAAATGATCCAAAGCTACATATTTCTGTATGGCAAAAGGAGTGGAACCTCTTGAATTATCAGTTTATTTGAAAGGGGAATTAGAGTCAGGTGTTTCAATCAATGGGATGATAATCAGGTGTGAGACCAAAATTGTGGGCTCAATTACGGTGATAAGTCAAGGACTACCTGATTGCTATCCCTTATCAGCAATGCAGATGAAAGAACATCTTGGCTGGTTTAACAAATGCTAACTCGTTGGGTGGATTGGCTAGTTAATCTCCTTCTAATGTGAGAAGTTGGCCATTATTTGTGAACCGTGGGTATTGAGGCCATTGTGATTGGCTCAAACTCTGATTAAGCAAGCCATGGTTTCATCGGGCGCTAATCTGATCTTCTAATTCTGTTGGTCCTTGCTTTTTGTCCAATAACATTTTGGTAACTTTGACTTTGTTCTTCCAGTGAAGAGGCGTTTTGTTGACTTAATCTTTTTTCCCCGAGAGTGGAGATCAAGTCAGAATGAAGGGGTAAAAAGATTTGGGTGACAAACACCCCCCCTCCACACAACCGTATTGTGTACAAAGGCAAAGAATGCTGCTCCATGACTGGAGTCTGCTTAGCCCTGCCTGTCTAGCAGCTCCCCAATTCCTAATCAATACTTGGGCCACAAAGCCCTCCATTCCTTTGACTGTCTATTATCCCCTCCTCTCGTTTGCTTCGGCTGTCAAAAGGTTGGGACTCAGTGGAGTTGAAGTGACCTTTCAAAAGGCTGCATCGATCATCTCCCATCCCCTCTGACCCCAGGGCTGCAGAGCTCTTGGGAGAGCAGTAAACCGCACAGACGTCCCGTCAATGCTGCTCGGCAGGGGCCCTTCAGCCCCACATTGGGGTGGGTCTCCTGGAGGAGGAGAAGGAGGCGGCGGCTGGGGAGCAAGGCCAGAGCTGATGAGCCCTAGATGATGGTCCTCACGTAACAGCATCTCCCAGGCATGGATCAAATGAGATGGGATTGAAGAAGACGTTGACCTGGCAAATGTGGACTGCAGGAGGTCAGCTCTGATTCCCTCCAAAGATGGGAGTGAGCATTATTTACCTCCAGAAACAGATACATTGCCAGACCTTCAATAATTGGACATACAGTGTAGGAACTGCAAAGGGGAAGCCTCTGAGCATCTGCAGGCTGCTTCCCCCCCCCTTTCCATGTATTGCAAGTTTACACCTGAGTTTTTAAATTTCTCTTTCCATTAGTTATCTAAAACTGGATGATTTGTTGGGTGGCAGATACAGTTGGCTAATTTTATATATAGGTAGTCCTCAACTTGCAACCACATTTGGGCCTAGAATTTTGGTTGCTAAAGAAGATGGTTGCTAAGTGAGATGCCTGATTTTTTAATGACCTTTTTGGCCAGGGTGGTTAAGCAAACAAGTACAGCTGTTAAGTGAATCATTTGGTTGTTAAGCGAGTCCGGCTTCCCCCATTGAATTTGCCTGTTGGAAGCCAACATGGAAACTCACAAATGGTGATCTCATAATCCTAGGACACTACAACAGGTGTAAATAGAGGTAGTCCTTGACTTATGACTACAATGGAACCCAACAATTCTGTTGCTAAGTGAGACAATTGCTAAGTGAGTTTTGCCCCATTGTACAACCTTTCTTGCCACTCGTGTTAAGTGAATCACTGCAGTTGTTAAGTTAGTAAGTTAGTTAAGTGAATCTGGCTTCCCCATTAACTTTGCTTGTCTGAGAGTCGCAAAAGAGGATCACATGACACCCAGGACAACACTGCGACTGTCACAAGTATGACCCGGTTGCCAAGGATCAGAATTTTGATCATGTGACCATAGGGAGGCCGCAATGGTTGTAAGTGTGAAAAATGGTTATGAGTCACTTTTTTCACTGCCGTTGTAATTTTGAACGGTCACTAAATGAACTGTTGTAAGTCGAGGACAACCTGTACGTACCAGTTGCCAAGCGACTGAATTGCAATTACTATGGGGATGCAGTGATGGTTGTACGTGTGAGGACGGGCCAAAAGTCCCTTTTTTTTCGGTGACATTGTAACGTCAAATGATGGTTAAAGGAATGGTTGTAAGCCGAGGACTACCTGCAGGCCACATATATCATAAACCCACGAGCTGCTATTCACTTCACTTGGGTTACAAACTTGAAGCTGAGTTTTACCTGAGACTTTTACACTCCGTGAGTAGATTTATATGCAGGCCCACATATGCCTTATATGCCTTCACTCTTGCAACTATTTTGTCTGGAAAACAAGAAGGCCTCTGTTCCTCTCAATTTCTGAGGATAACTCATCCTTTCTTAAGCGGGGGGGGGGGCTCCCAGATCAATTGGACTATCATTTCTATCATCCCACCCATACACATGGAGGGCATCTGCTTGAAAAGGGTTTAGATAATTAATCGTTTTCGGTCTCCAGATCTCAGAAGGGACTTCACAGCTGTGTCTGTCATCTGGTGCAGGGAGGGAGCTCCCCCCCCCAAACAGGTTTGCAGTTGGGTCATTCCAGCTCGGCTCTTTTCCTTAAACCCTTTGTTTGCTTGTTGCATCCTCTTAACACAGCAAATTATTCATTTTTTCCCCCAGTAACCGCTCCCTCTAAATGCAATATTCCTTGGTCAATGGAGTAAAGAGGATTAAGGACTTGAGGGAATGAGTGGGGGGAAAAAGTTTGCTTCTAACTTGGGAAAAACCTGAATATTGCTGGATTGTAAATTCAGATATCAAATGTTTGGGAAATTATTTCCTCAACTTTGCAACTTTGTAGGAATCTTGGATATTGTATTTCACCACAAAGATGGGGTGGGTGGCCCAAAGTCACCCAGCTGGCTCTCACACCTAAGAGAGGACTAGAACTCACCATCTCCTGTCTATGGAGATTTTCAGTCCCACCTAAGGCGGGACTAGAATTCACAATTTCCTGGTTCCTAACTTGGTGCCCTAACAACTAGACAAATACGTGTTAAATACCATGAATATATTATCAGAATAACAGAGTGTGAAGAAATGATAGCTAGAAAAAAAAAACCCAGGAGGGCCACACATTCTCAGTTTGAGATAAAGAGATGTTAGATTTTGTTAGATAAAGTGGAAGCAAAGATGGAAAGTGAAACATTTGGGTTTATGTTAACTGTTACAAAGGTAACTGCCTCCATAGTTAACAAACAGTAAAGATTTCTATGGAGATTCTCCATCATCCAGGTCATGGTTGTCCCAAAGATGCTTTTTCAGGAGGCATCTGAACTTTCTTGTTTTTCTTTGAAGATGTTTCACTTCTCATCCAAGAAGCTTCTTCAGCTCTGACTGGATGGAAGGACACAGTCCTTTCAGCAGTTCCAAGAAGGCTCCACACCCATTTGCCTTATTCAGGTGACCCTGAGGACATAGGTAAACCTCCAAATGGCCTCAGTGTCTCTCTAAAAGAATGCAAATGACCAGCTGTCTGCAAGGAGTATAAATCCTTCCATTCCCCACCATCCAGGCAGCTGAGAAGTGAGTCTGCCCAATTTTACAACCTTTTTTTTGCCATGGTTGCTAAGCGAATCGGTGCAGTTAAGTGAATCATGTGACTATTAACTAAGTCTGGTTTCCTCTGCAAACTTTGCTTTTTGGAAGCCAGCTGGGAAGGCCCCAAATAGTGATCACATGACCCCAGGATGCCGCAACTGTCATAAATACATGCCAGTTGCCAAGCACCCAAATTCTGATCACGTAACTAAAGGGGATGCTGCAATGGTCATAAGTGTGAGGATTGGTTGTGCTTTTTTCACTGCTGTTTTAACTTTTAATGGTTGTTAAACAAATGGTTGTAAGTTGAGAACTATCTTTACAATGGCAGATACAGGTAATCCTTGACTTACAACCATTTGTTTAGTACTGTTCAATGTTTCCTATGACTGTTTTTCACACTTAATGACCATTGAAGCAGTCACGTGATTAAAATTCGGACACTTGGCAATTGACTCATATTTATGACGGTTGCAGTGTCCCGGGGTCATGTGATCACCTTTTGCGACCTTCTGACAAGCAAAGTCAATGGGGAAGCCAGATTCTCTTAACAACCATATTACTAACTTAACAACTGCAGTGATTCACTTAACAACTGTGACAAGAAAGGTCATAAAATAGGGCAAAACTCTCTTAACAACTGTCTTGCTTAGCAACAGAGATTTGGGGCTAGTTGGGGTTATAAGTTGAGGACTACCTGTATTTTAATTTTCTTGTGCTGAAGAATAAAGATGGATGGCGTACTGGAGAAATAAATAGGAGATTAGTGCTATTGAAGAAGGCAATAACAACACAGATCAGAATAGTTAAAGCAATGGCCTTTCCAATAGTAACTCCTGGCTGTGAAAATTGGTCATTGAAAAACAGCAAGGGAAAGAAGATTAACCTCTTCCAATTATGGATCTGGAGGTGGTTACTAAGAATTCCATGGACTGCAGAATCAATCAATCAGCCCTGAACCAAATAAAAATTGACTGATCCCTCGAAGCGATGATCAGCAAGCAAAAACTCACATAGTGGGGGGCATTTGTTGTGAGCAGATGCAATTGTACTGGCAAGGCTTACGGAAGTAGAATAAGATCACCGCAAATAAGGTTGACCATCAACAGTTTAATTGAATGGCCGAGGAGGTAATAGCATTGTTGCTTGATTGATGAATGGGTGACCTGAAAATTAACAGAATAACAAGAGTTGGAAAGCACCTTGTAGGTCTTCTAATTCAACCCCCTGCTCAAGCAGGAGATCCTATACAATTTCAGACAAATGGTTGTCCAATCTCTTCTTAAAAACCTCCAGTATTGGAGCACCCACAACTTCTGGAGGGAAGTCGTTCCATTGATTAATTGCTCTAACTGTCAGGAAGTTTCTCCTTAGTTCTAGGTTGCTTCTCTCCTTGATTAGTTTCCATCCGTTGCTTCTTGTTCTGCCTTCAGGTGCTTTGGAGAACGGATTGACTCCCTCTTCTTTGGGGCAGCCCCTGAGATATTGGAACACTGCTATCATGTCTAGTCCTTCTCTTCATTAAACTAGACATACCCAATTCCTGCAACCGTTCTTCATATATTTTAGCCTTAAGTCATCATCTTTGTTGATCTTCTCTGCACTTTTTCTAGAGCCTCAGCATCTTTTTTATATTGTGGTGACCAAAACTGGATGAATGACGGAATGAAGGAATGAATGAGGAAGGAAAGAAGATCATTTTTCTGTGCAGTCACTCACAACTCAAAGGCACTCCTTGGTCATTTCATTACTTCCCTCTCTGGCTCTAATAATAATAATAATAAAGTTGGAAGGGACCTTGGAGGTCATCTAGTCCAACCCCCTGCTCAGGCAGGAAGCCCTATACCATTTCAGACAAATGGCCGTCCAGTCTCTTCTTAAAAACTTCCAGTGTTGGAGCATTCACCGCTTCTGGAGGCAGGTTGTTCCACTGGTTAATTGTTCTCACTGTCAGGAAGTTTCTCCTTAGTTCTAGGTTGCTTCTCTCCTTGATTAGTTTCCACCTGTTGCTTCTTGTCCTGCCTTCAGGCGCTTTGGAAAATAGCTTGACTCCCTCTTCTTTGGGGCAACCCCTGAGATATTGGAACACTGCTATCTTGTCCCCCCTCGTCCTTCTCTTCATTAAACTAGACATACCCAATTCCAGCAACCGTTCCTTATATGCTTTAGCCTCCAGTCCCCTAATCATCTTTGTTGCTCTTCTCTGTACTCTTTCTAGAGTCTCAACATCTTTTTTACATCTCAATTAGTTGGCTACCTTTCCTTAAAAGTTTTTCCACCTCTGTCTTCAAAATGTTAAAAGTTACTGGGTTAGGCAAATAAAGATTTCAACGTTGAGAAATCTTTTTTTTCCATAGAATTGGATGGTCCCTTAGTTTTTCCATTCTATTCTCTTTGGAAATTAATGACCGCTTAGTAGAAAAGGCAGAAGCCGGAGGCCCGCTTGGAGGGTCAAAGAGAGCAGGGAGGACACGGCTTTTCAACTCTTGGCATTCTTTCACCCGCCTTGAAAATTAATCCACATTTTGAATGGTGAACAAAATGGACACATGGACACACACACACACACACACACACACACACATGTCCCTGAGCTCTGCTTAAGACTACTCAAATCCCCCCAGCCCCCCCCAGCCCCACTCCCAGAGAGGAACCCCCCCCCATTTTTTAATCCAGCTTTGGTTATGTTCCTCTTGGATATGGCCTGGGTAGGCGGGGGATGAGATGGTAAGGGAAGGTGGGGGTGGATGGATATATATTGTTTTCCCCTATCCCAAAGTGGTTAAATAGCAGAAGAGAAGAGGAATTGTCACCAGGTCCGCAAAGCTGAAAGAGTAAAGAAGAGATCTTGCAGCTGGTAAGTGATACGGGTGTGACAAAGGTAACACTTCTGAATTAGAGATAAGCGCAACATGCCAAATTCAGAGAAATTTGATTTGTGTTGTGGTGTGGGTTTGGTGATTTTAGGCTCTGGTCTTTTGCAGATGGGCTTGAGGCACTAATTTGTCTAAACACTTCGAAAGGTTTCTTAGAATAAGAGGTGAAATGGTCTTCCTTTCCTCCTGTACCCCAGACTGATAGAACTGGTTGTGTTCACACAACACAGGGAATCAGTTAAATATAAACCTAGCAGGTGCATTCCCATATATGTTGCATTTGGCTACTGCTAATCTTGGTGACGACTTAGGGTTTGGGAAGTTTTGCAAAGGTAAGCAAGTGGTTAGTTTAGGATTCAGTACCTTGTACCAGCTCAAAATTTGGGTTAAGAGTACAAACGGTCCTTGACTTACAACGGTTCATTTAGTAACCATTTGAAGTTACAACAGCACTGGAAAAAATGACTTATTATCATTTTTCACACTTATGACATTTGCAGTATCCCGGGATCCCCACTTAACAACTGTGGCAAGAAAGGTCTTAAAATGGTCCACTTAACAACTGTCTCACTTAGCAACAGAAATTCTGAGCTCCATTGTGGTCATAAATTAAGGACTACCTGTATTATATAAGCCTAACTGCGTTATATTTCTTACCATTTTCCAGCCTTGTTTTGTTTAAGGGCACCTCCTGTTTATTCTGCTTGTATCTTAACAGCACTTTCCTCACGGCACTTTTTGCTCGGGTTTATCCTCGCCTTTTCACACTGTGCCCCCTTTGCAAGCAAACCTTCCTAGCTTGGCCTGTGATTGTGTAAACTAATAATAATGGCAATTATGCTACATTATGATGAGATCAAAGTTTGGAAGAAAATTTCCTCGGCTATAATAAATGTGGTCTGGCCATTTTCTCCCGATTCATTTTGAGCATCCTATGGTAGAACATCTGCTGGCCATTGATATGGACTATCAGGGCTGTTTTCTTTAGGAGTTTGCTAGCTTAGTGATAGCCGAATATCACACATTACTACTGAGAATCTGCCATGTCAAATGCCAGATGTCTCTGGGGACGTTCAGGCAACATGCTCAATTGAGCTAATGTCAGACTGAGTTGGTTTAGTTAACCACGTCATAGGAAGCCAGCTGTTATTTTAGTGTGTTGGGTGAGTTAGGGCATGATATTAAGCCATAATATGGTTTATTTGAAGGATCGCCTCGCCCCTAATACATCCAACCTATTACATCCACGAGGATGAGAAGGCAGGGTGTGTTGTGGGTCCTGCCTGTTAGGGGCTCAATTGGGGTCGTAAGTTGAAGACTGCCTGTATTGTGCGAATGCTGAGAATTGAATTGATTGTGACAAGGTGCAAAGGAAATCAATCAATAACTTACGGAGTAGGTTCCAACACGGCAAGGGAAACTTCAGATTTGATAACACCGACATGTTACCTGTGATCAAACAACCTGCCATCTTTTTGTCCCTAAGGCACGAGTAGCACAGTTTGTCCTCAGTTGTAGCAATGTTAAAGCGATGTTTGCTTCCCTGATTCCAATATCATCTAAAGGCAGAATGCAAAATTGATTTGGCTTGCCTTGACTTGTGTGACATCTGACTGCATGCTGGGACAGCTTTCTGCCAGTCTAAAGGGAGGGTTGCAATGCAGAAGAGCAGCACAACCTGGCAGTGGTGAAAGGCCCACAGCAGAAGGAGCTGCAAAAAGGGTCAAAAAAAGTCACGCAGAAATAACCCCCGTCATCAGATAATCGCCCGGCCACCCTCTTCAGGGTGACCCGCTCTCTCCTTCAGTTGAGGGGGGGGGGAGGATCCCCTGGAGGGGAGGGCCGAGGATTTTGTTCAATATCTGTATGACAAAGTCGCTCGGATCCGAGAAGGTCTTGACTCTGACTGGGTGGCCCCGGGGGAGGAGACAGGAGCAAGTCTTGAGACCGTTGTATGGGAGGAGTTTGACTTTGTGGCTCCTGAGGACGTGGACAGGATCCTGGGGAGGCTGAATGCAACCACATGTTTACTGGATCCGTGCCCCTCCTGGCTGGTACTGGCTGCCCGGGAGGGTACACGAGCCTGGCTCCAGGGGATTATAAACGCTTCTTTACGGGAGGGTGTCTTCCCCGCGGCCCTGAAGGAGGCGGTGGTGAGGCCCCTCCTTAAG
>NW_015386393.1:5204560-5205737 GCF_001527695.2 Protobothrops mucrosquamatus
TTTGTGGCGAAGGTTGTTGAGAGTGTGGTTGCGCAGCAATTCCCCCGGCACCTGGAGGAAACAGTCTATCTTGACCCGCTCCAGTCGGGCTTCAGGCCGGGATACAGCATGGAAACGGCATTGGTCACATTGGTGAATGATCTCTGGAGGGCCCGGGACAGGGGTTATTCCTCTGTCCTAGTTCTTTTGGACCTCTCAGCGGCTTTTGATACGGTGGACCACGGTGAGGTGGACCGGTCACAAGGCATTCCAGAAAGTGCTGAGTCTGGAGATAATGCTCTCTCACACTGTCCTTGATTGCTGCAGCCATATTTCACCCATATCCTGTTTTTGCTTTGCTTAGTAGCCAATTCACTATTTTTATCTCTGTGTCAATGTTCAACTGTCTGGTACTTTTCCATACTCTCAGGAATGCTGAGATCACAATGTTTAACATATTACCATATATGGGGCCTAGAGGGGTCAGGAAATGCATACGTTGTATAACCTATATATGTGTACTCTGGACGCTCCTTGGGGTTCAGATCTTTGTATTGGCTTTGGCCATCTGAACCTGCGCATATTAAAACTTTCCTTCTCCAAAGAGCTGGCTTGTGTTCCTTCATTTCCACAACAGTTTCCTGGCACCCGCAGATGGGACAAAGGCCAGGCGATGTTTCGCTGAGGACAGCTTGACCCCTCGGGCCCGACGGGAAGCCACTCCTGAAACATTCTCCAGGCGCCACGGGGGAATCCCCTCCGGGAGACAGAAGTGACTTCTCTGCGGGGCTGACGGTGCTGATAGCTAGTCCAAGAACCCTTGGGGGAAGGAAAGGAGGTCTGAACTGCTCCTGGCCAGGACGTGTGTGTGTGAAGACGCCTCAGGCGAGTATGTATTAAACTGGGGAAGTACCTATCTCGTTTGAAGATAGAAGAGGGGGATTGATCGCCCCCCTAGACTCGGGACGTCGTTCCTAAAGAAGTCTGTGTTAGGGTGTATGTGGGAGGTTAAGCCATCTGCTGCTGCATTTCCTATTGGTGACTGTCGAGTTTCCAGCACCGTAGGTCAGTGGCGTTGGCAGTGTTAGTACCAGAATGGGAGGGAAAAGTAGTGTGCCTAGCACACCACTTCAATGTATGTTAAAAGGTTTTGATCACTATTTCAATCACACCAAATATAAAGTGCCATATCCCCCAG
>NW_015386393.1:5205985-5217007 GCF_001527695.2 Protobothrops mucrosquamatus
GCAGGACTGGCCTAAGGGGTATTTTAAATTTGGTTTTTAAATAATTTTAAAATAAAAGAAAGGCCTATATTAATATTTTATTTTAACCACATTTTAAATTTGTATATTGTATTGTTATTCTGTTTTAAACTGGCTGTAAGCCGCCCTGAGTCCACTAGGAGAAGGGCGGGGTATAAATGCGATTAATAAATAAATAAAATAAATTTGATTTTTTAAAAAATGTGTCACAGAAACCTAGAAAACTGAGGGCAGAAAAAGATCTAGTGGACTATAGAGTCTGCCCTTCGAGGTTTTTTTGTTTTATTTTGTTTCATTTTTAATTTATTAATTTGTTATTTTTAATTATTATTTTTATATTTTATTTATTTATTTATTAATTTTTGTCGGATGATGGACATGCGTTTATCCCAAGCATGTTTAAACGCAGTTATGGATGACTGACCCGCTTACCTCCGCTGGTAGTTGGTTCCAGGCTTCCAGGACTCTTCCTGTGAAGTAATATTTTCTAATGTTCTTTTTGAACTTCTCTTCTGCCAGTTTGAGGTTATGCTGCCATGTTCTTGATTTTTGCTTAATACTGATAATATTGCCTTCTAGAACTTTACTCACCCCTTAATATATTTAAAGGTTTTAATCATATCCCCCGTTTCCCAGGTTGTACATATTCAGTTCCTCCTGATTTATTTTCTCCCTCAGATTTTGGCACCATTTTTTTGCCTGTCTGTGGACTTTTTAAAATGTACAGTATACAAGTAGTCATTTGTACAGTATACAACCGTTCATTTAGTGACCGTTCAAAATTACAACGGCACTGAAAAAAGTGACTTATGACCATTTTTCACACTTACCACTGTTGCAGCATCCCCGTGATCACGTGATCTCAAAATTGGGACACTGGGCAACTGACTCATATTTATGACAGTTGCAGTGTCCTGGGATCACCTTTTGCGACCTTTTGACAAGCCAAGCCAACCGAGAAGCCAGATTCACTTAAAAAACTGTGTCACTAAGTTAACAACTGCAGTGATTCACTTAGCAACTGTGGCAAGACAGGTCGTAAAATGGGGCAAAACTCACTTAGGAAATGTCTTGCTTAGCAACAGAAATTTTGAGCTCCATTGTGGTCATAAGTCAAGGACGACCTGCATTCCGATGCACAAAAAAGGGTGCGGAGCTTTGATTGAGTGGTTGTGTCCACCATCTTGAATTTTTCAACCTCCTCTCTCCAGACTCCCCACCCCCCACCCCGGCTCCCAGCCTTGAGAATGATATGAGAAAGAATGTCGATCAACTCATAACAATATATCTTCACCTCTTTCTTTTCCTCTGTTTTCGCCTCCTGCAGGCAAAGAGAGCAGACGTGATGTACTACCTTCATGGAGCCATTGCTTATCCACTTCTTGCCTTCCCATCCCTGGGGTACAACCTGCAGCCCCCTCAACAAACACCGGAGGGTTATACTTTGCCTTCGACACCTGGGACTCAGCCCTCTGCTTCCTGCAGGGTCCTCACAACAGACCATTTGGCAGGTGAGAGAGTCTTGCCTGTCAGGCTGGCACTGAGAAGGTCACACAGCCACTGTCAGGCTGGTAACGGCCTTCATACCTTGTTCAACCATCATTGTCCTTGTCTATAATTTAAGCCTCATTTCTAACACAGTGTTTAGGTTTCTTCAAAAGGGAAGGACAAAATTCATTCTCTCCTCTCCCTTGCCAGCACTTTCCAAATTTCACAGGGGTAGTCGCCCTGTAAAACTTTGATTTGGCACCAGGTTTTTGTTGTTTTTAATGTTTTAATTGGCTGAGTCTTCCCTCCTTCCTTCCTTCCTTCCTTCCTTCCTTCCTTCCTTCCTTCCTTCCTTCCTTCCTTCCTTCCTTCCTTCCTTCCTTCCTTCCTTCCTTCCTTCCTTCCTTCCTTCCTTCCTTATGTCATGGTTCCGGCAGATGAAACTCTTCAAAAGAACTTCGAGGCATTGTTTACCTTAAATAATCTTTTATTCAAGAAACAAAGAATCGGCACTACATAGTTGAAACTAAAAACCTAAATCCTCCTCCTCTGGATACAAAGTAACAAAGTACAATTCCCTCCTCCAATAAACAGTCATAAATCACATTCCCCAATGAGCTTGAGGCACAGGCTTTCTCCCCAGCTCTCCAGCCTGCCAAAACACTATCAGCTCTGGGCCCAATGTCCTTGGGTTCCCACGGCTAAGTTATTATTGTTATGACTAGCTGGACTCTCATCCCTATTTCCCCTCCCAGCATCAACTAATTCTAAAAGCAATAGAGAAAATGGCTGCATTTCCATCTATTGTCAAAGCAAGACCATACGATGTTAGCAGCATTGACACCTTCCTTCCTTCCTTCCTTCCTTCCTTCCTTCCTTCCTTCCTTCCTTCTTTCCTTCCTTCCTTCCTTCCTTCCTTCCTTTCCTCCCTCCCTCCCTCCCTCCCTCCCTCCTTCCTCCTTCCTTCCTTCCTTCCTCTACCTATCTCAACCAATAATTCTGGGAAGCTTACAATTTAAAAAATATACAACAATTAAAACCAACAAACACATTTTAAAACAATAAAAAACATCCAAAACATATACAGCAGCTGAGATACTTGGCCAGTTAACAATAAAGCCAGGAAATGGGGGGCCCTTGACACATTCAGTGCCCCAGGCTCAGGAACACAGAACAGGTTTTTAAAGCCTTACAGAAAGACTGACAGGGTTGAGGCCATTCTAATCTTCCACAGAGCAGGGGCCACTGCAGAAAAGGCCCGTCTTCTAGTCTCCACCAGCCAACATTCTTTGGCTGAAGGGATCAGCAACATGCTAATCTGGTAATGTCAGGTGCAAAGAATCAACATCACACGTTCAGTTAAGTTGACTAATGGCTCAGGCCTCTACACAAGAATCTAGCCAACTTACACCTAGCACTAAATTGGCCCTAAAGAAGAGTTAATGGCATTCAAGAGGGGCTGGACTTGGATCACTCGTGGGAGCGTAATGACTCCAGGCTGATTCCTCTCTTGACTCCAGCCCTGGACTCTACCTCTTCTTCTTCTACATTTAGATTGCTTTACAGTAGTCCTTGATTTATAACCACAACTGAGCCCCAAATTTCTGTTGCTAAGTGAAACAATTCTTAATTGAATTTTGCCCCATTTTATGACCTCTCTTGCCACAGTTGTTAAGTGGATCGCTGCGGTTGTTAAAATTAATAACATGGGGATACTGTGGTAAGTACAGCGTGGAAAACTGTCATAAGTCACCTTTTCCGGTGCCGCTGTAACTTTGAACAGTCACTAAAGAAACTGTTGTAAGTCAAGGACTACCTGTAAGTCCAAGTCCAGGACTGCCTTTAATGTGATTTTATGTATCTTGATTGGGTGCCGCACAGAGTCGATTAAAAGATGGGCGGCTAGATCAATGCTTTAAATAAATAAATAAACAAACAAACAAACTAATAAACAAACAAACAAACAAATATATTGCTCACAAAAATAAAGGGAACATTTTAACATGGAACTGAAGGAGTTTGCGTTCCCTTTATTTTTGTGAGCAGTATAAATAAATAAATAAATAAAGATGGGAATGATGTCAAAATGTTATATCTGCCATTTTGACAGCCTTGACCCCTTGGTGGATGCCTCTTTGGGGGGGGATGAGCAGAAAACGCATGACTGCCCATCAAATCTTGCTCTAATTTGACACTGGCAGAGTCCTTACAGATCCGAAGAGAGTGTTTGACTTTGAATGATTTGGGGAGATAAAAGTCACCGATGATGACCCTTCCCTTCCCCCCTTCTCCAAACACACAGCCCTGTTGCTGGACCTGCCCTATGGACACTCCCAGAAACGGCGGAGGAGCCGTACAGCTTTCACCGAAGAACAGTTGGAGGCGCTGGAGAACACTTTCAAAGAGACCCATTACCCAGATGTGAACACTAGGGAGCGCCTGGCCATGGTTGCCAATCTACCTGAAACTCGGGTTCAGGTGAGCCTTTGTAACTCTTCCAGATGAATGTTGCAGATTTGCCGTCAGAAATTCTCGACATTAGGTACAGGTGGAGAAACTAGAGATTGCTTGTCGGAATTACATCAGAAATTCCCATTTCTATAGTCTCTACAGCAGTGTTTTGCAACCTTGGCAACTTGAAGGTGGGTGGACTCTAACTCCCAGAATTCCCCAGCCAGCCAGCCTTGAATTCTGGGAGTTGAAGTCTACCCATCTTCAACCTGCCAAGGCTGAGCAACACTGCTGTACAGTATTGCCTCTGTTTCTAATCACCACAAGCTTTTCAAGGTAACAGATTTTATTGCAAAGGTTTTTGTTGGTTTCATTTTGTTATTGCTGTGTCAAACTTCCCTAACAAAGATTCAGCTGTCAAGTATAGATCTTCTGGTACTTTGTGCGCAGCTGGATTACAATCTGCAAAGCACCTGAAGGCAGGACAAGCAATGGATGTAAATTAATCAAGAAAAGAACTAACCTAGAACTAAGGTGGAATTTCCTGACAGTTAGAACAATTAATCAGTGGAATGACTTGCCTCCAGAAGTTGTGGATGCTCTAACAGTGGAGGTTTTAAAGAAAAAATTGCACAACTCTTTGTCTGAAATGCTATAGTGTTTCCTGCCTGAGCAGGGGGTTGGATTAGAAGACCTCCAAGGTCCCTTCCTACTTTGTTATTCTGTTATTCTTAATTGCCAATAATTATAAAGTTGTACAAAACAGCAGATTGGCCACTGCCAGTAAGAGGATTAAACTCACTGTGAAACACATGCTGGCTTAGACTCTTGTTTTGCCTCTTGCCCTTCCCGTTAATTAAATAATTTTTGGCTAAGGCTTGCTTTGAATTTGGGGGGCAGAAGTTTCCCAAGTTACCTTATTTTTTGATCGACAAATTGTATAACAAAATTTGGAGAAAATATAACTTTAACAGGTAACTAAGTTTCAGTCCGTGTTTACTACAGAATTCAAATCCTGGCAGTTGAATGTGAATTTAAGTAAATTTCTCCTGCACCCCCAATGAGAAGTGGTTCTGATTCAAATGGAGCTTATAAATTTCATTGTATTGCCTGTTACACATTATTTTGAATTATCTTTGTCATAATCTGGGCACCAGTTTTGCAGAAAACTGAGTGGATTTGCACATCCTCATAAATGGAAATGCAGAAATCACTTAATTAATGGTTTGACTTTTTACAACTCTCTCTGAACAGGGCTTTGGAGTAATATTTTCCAAGTTTTCACAATTTATTACAGGAGCATTCCTGGATGTTTTGTAATACCCTTATGTTCCCATGGATAGGCTATTTACCCTTATCTTGGATTCAAGCTACCTGCAATTCTGCTCTTGCACCCAGAATGTATCAACTGGCTGTTCAGTTTAACAAGTGGAGAGTTTAACAACTTTCCTGAGTGTGCTAATATTCATTGCACATTCAGGAAAGTTTAATCTCAATTAATTTGATTGCACTCCATTTGCAATGCAAAACAACTTGGTTTTGCAGTTCAAAGAAGACTGACTAGCAATGGGTGCATACCATCCCATATAAGCATGTATGTTTTTTACATGCACATGCCCTAGAAGAGTGATCCACCTTTGGTTTTGTTTTAATTAGGGATTATGAAAAGAAGCCTATGATTACTCTTTAAATGATAAGATGATGACATCTGCTAAGACAATGTGTACCTACTGATAAAGGAAAATATTTGTAGTTCAATGTTGAAATGAGGTGCCCTTGGTGCTCTCTGAGCTTGGTTGTTTTCTTGCAAACGTTTCATTATCCAAAAACTAATTTGGGTAATGAAACATCTGCAAGAAAACAACCAAGCGCAGAGAACGCCAAGGGCATCTCTCGATGTTGTAAGTTGCAGTCTAACAACGCACAGCGCCCCCTAGTGTCAACTCTTCCTATCTTCAAACTTTCATATAGAATAGTATAAATTAGGGCAGTGTTTCTCAACCTTTCTAACTTTAAGAGGTGTGGACTTCAACTCTCCGAATTCTGGGTGGGAGATTCTGGGAGTTGAAGTCGACACCTCTTAACATTGCTGAAGTTGAGAAACACTGAATTAGGTGATGAAACATGAAACCTGACTACTTGGTAAAATTAGGCGTTAGCAACTGTCCGTTATGGATAACTACATTTGAAGTGTATATATTAAAAAGAGTTGTGCATTAGAAAGTGCATTTTGTAGGAGTAATTAAAAGCAATGAGCATGTTGGAGACATGTTCTCTTAATAAGAAAGGAATAAGTATACTATTGCATTAAGACGGGGGTCTCCAACCTATGGGCCACCGGGCCCCAGGAATGGCTGGCAAGTGCATGCAGGTATATGCCCATGCATGGGGCGCTAGCTTCGCCACCAGCATCACGCAAGCACTAGCAGCCCGTTTGTGCATGCACATGGGTGCTAGCACCCCGTTGTGTGCATGCTCATTTGCGCAGGTGCACATGCACATTTCCCTGCTCCTCCCTTTCCCTATGGGCCGCCAACCCGCAAAGGTTGGGGAGCTTTGCATTAAGAGTTACCTTGTATCCCAAAGTCCTATACTACGTTTCCCAACCCTGGTAAATTTAAGATGTGTGGACTGCTATTCCCAGAATTCTAATCAATGGCTACGCTGGTTGTCGAATTCTGGAATTTGAGGTTTACTCATCTGGATGTGGCCAGCATAGGGAAACATTGTCCTACCCACATGGATTCTTTCCGATTCATTTACCAGCATAAGGGGTATGTGTTTTTCCGGGTAATGAAGAAATAAATTGCATCTGTCTTTGGGTATATTTTTGCTTTCCTCACATTTGATTATGTGGGTAGCGTGGGGCAAACTCCTTGTACTCTTATGTGAGTCAAAGAGAATAATAATAATAATAATGATAAAGTTGGAAGGGACCTCGGAGGTCATCTAGACCAACCTCCTGCTCAGGCAGGAAACCCTATAGCATTTCGGACAAATGGCTGTCCAGTTTCGACCATCAAGACAAATCCTTATAGATTACAGCGATATACTGGTAGTCCTCGACATACAATCATTTGTTTAGTGTCCGTTTGAAGTTACAACAGGACAGAAGAAATGACTTACAACAGGCCTCGTACTTATGACTGTCACAGCAGCCCCATCGTTGTGATCTCAATTTGGCTCTTGGCAATTGGCACATACTTACACTGGTTTGCAGTGTTCTGGAGTTACATGATCACCATTCGTGATCTTCCCTGTTGGCATCCAACAAGCCAAGTCAATGAGAGAGGCTTGATTCACTTAACAACCACATGATTCACTTAACAGCCATGGCAAAAAAAGGTTGCTGAATTGGGTATGGCTCACTTAACAATCACTTGGAGATTACATTCCATTTGTGGTTGTAAATTGAGGAGTATCTGTATACACTTTGAAAAATAATAATAAAATAGCTGATCCCAAATGTTTTCACCTGTGCTGCTAATTTTCTGCAAGGAAGGAATTTCCCTTGCTTGAATTCCACTTTCAGAGTTCAGACTTTACAGTTCCACAGCTGCAAAGAACTTTTTTTGTACAATGGAAAATTTCCATAATTCTTAACCCAAGTATCATTTTCTCCCCAACCCTTCTTGGCCCCATCACAGGTGTGGTTCAAAAATCGCCGAGCAAAATTCCGCAAGGGCCAACCTGGCTTGGCAAAGAAACCAAGGTCAACTGCTTTCCTAGGGACAACTGGGGAAGGCAGAAGACAAGATGCCGAACAATGGTGCCGTGTGAAGATGTCTTGGATCCAACCAGCCTCGGTGACCAGAGTGCTGGAAAGAAAACAGTGTGTGGTGTCCATTACAAAAGAGAGCATGACTACCTTTCCATGCTACTTCCCAGGGGGCAGTTCAACATCTCCTGGCATTTCCCCTCCTCTTGCCCCAACATTACTCTGCAAAGAGCTCCAGAAAAGTCAGGATTTAGGATTGTGCTATGGATCAACCTGGCTCTTGCCAGCTTATTGGCCAACTGCATAGATGCAAATGCCTGTTTTCCAACATGTGCGTAGAGATGGCTTAATCCCTCCCCATCAGCTATGAGGCCCAGCCTTTCAACACTCTTAGATTTGTCATTAGGTAATAAATGAAGCTCATCACACCCACACAGCAAAATGGGAAAGGCAGATTAGAAAGACTCAAAAGGGGTGGTTTGGAAAGGCCATCTGGGCAAGAAAAAGCAACAGTGGTCTTCCCTAACTTGGAGTCATCCAGATGTGTGGGCCAGTAGATGGGTTGGAACTGCTGTCCTATTACATCTGGATCCAGAAGCCCAAGAATATGCAGCAGCCAACTTGGGAGGGTGTCTTCATGAATCCCATCCTGGTGGTAATAGTGTCCATTCACCCTCTGATCAGTCAACTAACCCACCATCCTATAAAACAGAGGCATCCAACCTTGGCAACTTTAAAATCTGTGGACTTCAAACTCCCAGAATTCCCCAGACAGCATGGCAGGCTGAGGATTTCTCTGGATTGAATCCATAGGTCTGAAAGTTGCCAAGGCTGGATAACCCCGTTATAAAGATTTGTTTTGAGAGAAACCTAGTGGGTTTACCAGATCCAGAAAGACAAACACCCTGAAAGACTTTAAGTGCTGGTTCAAATCACATGTCTAAGACAAGAACATAATGAGAGTATACAGTAAGATAGCACATGTATTTATTTACACTTGCTTATCTAAGCATCTGGTTTCTTGATTTCATGAGTCACATTCAGGTTAAGTGAGGGAGGATTAATTTTAATCTTAATGGCTCCCTGATTCAGTGATATCTTTAGAACGTGCCTAACTCTATTTTGAGCACCAAGAATACAAGAATACTTAAAGCTGGGTAATGATATAATCTTAAATCAGTTGTATGGGTGGCCAGTTAACATTTGTAATGATTATGATCTTGGGACCATGTGTCTTTATTATAAAGTACAGTCCTTTATTTCAGAAAGCTCCCTTTTATTAGAACATACATTTTTGTGAACTTTTTCTCTTAACTTTGTCTCTGTAAAGCAAAGTCAGAAGCAAAAACAATTGGGCCACCTGATGGCCAGGAACTGCCCACCTTTCTCTTAAACAATTATCAAAAAAAAAGGGGGGGGGGAAGATTGGCTAGTATGCCAGGAGACAAAATGTTAATTATATAAGCTAATGTACCTATAGCATCCTATAATTACAATTGTAGCCCTATGAACAGCTTGTTATACTACTCCCCTTAATTCTTGTACTGTGGTTTTATGGCTGAAATACTTTCTATAGTAATTATATAGAAAAAGTTTCCCTGTTGTACCTCTGCTTGATCTGTACTCTTCCTCCTCCTACTATGCCTTTACTAGAATGGCTTCCTGAACCCCAGTTCACTAGAAGATTTCTGCAGTGTAAGAAATTAATTTACTTTGTCTTGCTCATTGCCAGATTTACTATACCAGCACAATGGAAAATTTCCTTTGGATCAGTGATATTTAAAAGTACACAAAACACTTTTGGTTGAAAAAAAAAACTACAACACAGTGGTTTCTTGAAGAACTTTTTAAAACGAAGAGTTGCTTAACTTGCCTGTGATTATTATTATTATTTATTTAAATGTAATGGATTGGCCGCCAACTCCAGTGGACTGATTACTGTAGTGTACAAAATCAGAGGAAAGATAAAAACAATGAAGAATGTTAAATCAAACAGACAGCCCAGACTAAAATAATCTAATAGACAGTAAAATGAGCAAAAACCAACCAACCAACCAACCAACCAGGGGCTATTGATCAAATAATAAACACGAACCCCATAACTATGTATTAGTAAAATAATTCCAAATGAATGATTCCTGTTTATGTAAATATTTTTATACACAAATATATGTTAACACTTCAGGATAGAGCAGGTTGGGAAATGGACACCATAAGGAGTACTGTAATTCAACTCTTATTGTTACAGGGTATAATAACAGAAAATTTTCCTCATGAGAATCTTGAGTTTCTTCCTTATCTTCTCCCTTCCGCATAAGATGGTTTTGTTTTTCATAACAGCTGTTGCATAACTTCTTCAGGATGCTCTCTAGACCTCTCTGCCATATGGAATGTGAATGTCAAAGATGATTAGGGGACGGGAGGCTAAAACATACAAAGAATGGTTGCAGGAATTGGGTATGCCTAGTTTAAGGAAGAGAAGGATGAGGGGGGACATGATAGCAGTGTTCCAATATCTCAGGGGCTGCCACAAAGAAGAGGGGGTCAATCTATTCTCCAAAGCACCAGAAGGCAGAACAAGAAGCAATGGTTGGAAACTAATCAAAGAGAGAAGCAACCTAGAACTAAGGAGAAATTTCCTGACAGAACAATTGATCAGTAGAATGACTTGCCTCCAGACATTGTGGATGCACCAACACTGAAGGTTTTTAAGAAGAGATTGGACAACCTTCTATCTGAAATGGTACTATAGAGCCTTTTGCTTGAACAGGGGGTTGAACTAGAAGACCTCCAAGGTCCCTTCCAACTCTGTTATTCTGTCATTCTGACTAAAATATTGTATCTCTTTTTAGGATTACAAGTGTATTTACCCTGCTCCCAGATTGAGCACCTGGAAGAAATGGATCAAAACAAGCCCAGAGCTGCAGATTAATAGCCCACCTTCTTTTTTTTCAGGCAAAAACACATTTTTGTGTTTTGTGTGTGTGTTTGTGAGAGAAAACTTCAATGTTGTAGCTATGGATACCATCTTCTCTTATTTGACACCCACCTCACTGCAGCTATCCCTAATCCCAATCTATGGGTTTTGATTTCCAAAATATTTTTTTCCTAGGTTTCATTCCTTATTTAATTTCTGTCTTTAAGGATTTCTTGATGGGTTGTTTAAATAAAAATAATTTAATTTCTAAAGTTCTTCTTAAGTGTTGTTGTTGTTGTTAGTTGCGAAGTCTTGTCCAACCCATCGCGACCATTATTATTTATTTATTTATTCAATTTTTATCCCGCCCTTCTCCTTACCGGACTCAGGGCGGCTGACAGCCTTATAAAACAGATACTACAATAAATAT